>NW_005842046.1:15845-30470 GCF_000455745.1 Alligator sinensis
GACTGCCCCCTCCAGTGACCAACCAGGTAAGTAGTGAGGTCTTCTACTTTGACCTCATTACACTTTTATTGTAGACTGGAGTCTTTTGGTGCAAACAAAAGTCCCTTCCCCGGTCCACCCAGCAGCAGAGGCCTAGGAGTTAGGATTCACTGCATGACTAAGGAGGTGTTGCCTAACGGAAGTGCAGAATTCAGGATCTCTTTTGAATCCTCAACCCTTCCTCCACGTGCTGTTAGTTCCCCTTCCGTCTATTAGTTCAGCATCTGCGCCTGTCATTACGCTCATCTTGGACAGCACCTGAGACTTGTACATTTTCAAGGTGCGAAACATATCCAGGAGATTTTAAACACTTTATTTAATAAAAGTTAAACATACAAAACTGAAATTAACACACTTTGTAGTCATAAAAATCACCTTCTTCCGTTAACAGGAAGAACCTTTTTCTATGCATGGATTCTAAACTATCAGTTGCAGAGTCTAGCTTGAGTTGTGACTCGGGTAGATGATGGACATTTCCACCAATCAGTGCATCAACAATTGCTGACGTGACCTGATCTAGTTAACAAATTACAAAATGAGCTACATTATAACATAATATACAGGGGAAACGTGGTCAGGATTAATGAACAAGAAATACCCTTGAATTATTCAGCAGGTATTGTTCAGTACTCTTGCTCATCAACTCAGCCCTAGATTTTACAAAAATAATATCTACATTGTATACAGGGCTATCTATTAACTTTTGTTTTAAACACGTTACGGATTCAGAGATGGCACCACTACCGTAAGTGAGCGACAAGTAACAAAGGAAAGCAATCACATACAGAAAGTACAAAAAGGCAAGAGCTTTTACACATTGTTTCCTGAATAAAATTGAAAGGGCTCAACGACACCATAATATGGCCGAAATTACAATGAACATTGGGGCAAAAAATTCAGACTAACCTTTACTCATTTACAACTAACTAAATAGGATCCAGGCATTCTTATCCGATGTGCTTCAGTTCTGTTTAAATGGATGGAAACCCACACAAGCTACTCAACGAGATGCTGGGGATTTGCTGTACATTATCAAATCTCATAACCACACTGGAGAACCCAGCAGTTCTCACGGTCTACTTTCAGAGTGTATAACCTAAATTCTCCCAACACTTTAAATCCACAATTTTAAAGCGCCTTTCTACTCTGTAATTTGACTCTCTAAAAATGCCATCTTACGGTTTCTTGGTCGTCTCTCCAACTCGCAGTTCAAGTTTGCTGCTTCTACCGGTAGGGATGTTTCCCTCCAGTTTAATTCACAGTCCGGGAAATTCAGCCTGGAACCGAGAAGTCAGGTCACGTTGTTTCTAGCTCGTGAACAGTTACTGGTAATAAAAAATTTCCATGCGCCGAACTCTACCCTCCTTTACAGTTTACAGATCGACTGTCTTCACTGGGATTGCAAGGTAGTAACTTAGAACTTCATTAACAATTCCATTTATATACAAGCTTAGGTGGAATCCAGCTAATTCTCTCAGAGCGGTATAGGGCTCTCCAATGCTAAGCTTGTCACTAAAGCAAGCAGGTTGAACTGACTTTGAGACAAGAGAGAGCTGTTAAGGTGCCATTTTTTTTTTTTATACAGTCACTTTTCTGATGATTACCCTCACTCAAAGTATGAATGGAAGGTTCTGGAGATCCCTGTTTCAGCTAACTGCTGTTTTCAACACAGCGGCTAACAGCAGTTCAAGAAAACATTTGTCTGCAGAACTGACGACTATAAAAAGTTTGGTAATGATTAAAGGAGTCAACTCAATAGCTGTAGATTTAAGGCTCATATCAGCTGAAGCCAAGTGATGGTGACAAAAATGGACTATTCACTACGTGCCAACAAATAATTTACTTTTAGAAAAATATAATGATAAAAAGAGAAGTGTAAAGCCCTGCAGAGATGAAGTTTAACCTTTTTTCCTATTACTGAGGCATTAAATGCCTGACATTATATTTAGAGGTATCTTGATACTGTGTCATGGGTTTGTCTGCAATTCCACATGTTCCAACTCCAACTTTGCCAGTTACACTCTCAGGAGAAGCAAAAATACTCCTCTTGACCTGAGAAGGAAAACAGAAACACCATTCCTAGTTAGTAGCAGTTAGTTGTCAACTTGTCAATTCTCTAATTCTGCAAACAATCCACAACTTTCAACTTTGCAAACAGGTAAGCTGAAGGGCTGACTGACTTCCAAGAGGAGCCAGTGGCAGACCAGACATCACAACGGAGGCCTTTCTGGAACCTGGTCCTGTGCTCTGGTCAGGCCTCTCGGGGAGCACTTACCACTTTTATTCAGAGCCAATGTTCATTTATGTCCCTCAAAAAAGCACTTGCAGGAAATGCTCCAAAGGAGGACTGATGCTTTAGCACTGCTCGTCTCCTCGCTTCTTCCTCTGCAAGATGCCAACTAACCCAGATACCTGCGTGACTGTCCCACGGTCATCTCTGCTATGTCTCACATGCTAGCCAGAAGCTAACCTCCAGCAGATATGAATCCTCCCAAGCTACACAACCAGCACCAGTGGACCCTGATGCTTCATCCCAGGTAAGTGCAATTCATTTTTTCACTCTAGGTAACTTCCTTACTACACCAAGCCTATCAGAATCCTTTATTAAGAGGATATATTAGATTTCCCATCTTCTCCCTTTATATGCAATTTAAAACAACATCCATCTAGCAACAGCTTCCAGTACCCACACTCTTGTAAAGCAGCTCACATTGGACATGTGATCTATGAGCAGCTTAGTTCCACACATCAGTGCATCTGCTTTCCTGCACAGGAAATCATTTTTAAAGTGTTTAAAGCATTTTTCCCCCTGGATAACACTGGCATAATGCATTTCTATAAATTTGAGTCCACAGCAGCTGCACACTGACTAGTACCACAGAACAGCTAATAGGGAACTACAAGGAGGGAACTCTCTGAATGAAGGCATGGAAGTATTAGTGCAAACCAAAATATAAACTGAGGAACAGCACGGCCCCCTCCGCTTGCTACTGGTTGTTCAAGGTCTTTCCTTCTCTCCTGGGCTAGTAAGAAAGCAGTGTGAAGATGTTCATGGGAAGTATCCCAATGGGAAGTCTCAATTACACAGCCAATAGCAGTAAGGACTTGCAACAATTTATTTCTACATGGTATTATGTGAAAGAGTTTGGCTATTCCTCCAAACACAAATTTGTCAGTGAAGAACTCTTGAAATTAGTTCTTCCTGCACAAATGAAAGCAATGGGGGTTTCTGAACCCCTATAAGGAAAGGTCCACCACCTGACTTTCATACTGACACAGAATTACTCAGCCAGACAGCTGCTGTTGACCCACTGTACTTAACAGTTTGCCGCTGGATGGTCTCATCTCAGATACTGAAATTAAGCATTGTGTCTTAAGACATGGACACAGTAGTGTGTAGTGGCTAAAGCAACAGAAATGTTTGCTACTGCACGTGCACTGGCAGGATTTACAAACCTGGCCTTTTTTATTCTTAGAGTAGGCTCTGTTGTTGAACTGTTGCCATTTGACTTTCTGGTCCTCCCGTTCCTGTTCAAGTTCTTTGATTCTCTGTGCTTTTTTCAAAGCTTTCTTCTTCTTATATTCTCGTTGCTGGGCAATCATTTCTTTTCTACAAAGAAAGGAAAACTGTTAGTTAGGCATGTACCTTAGTTTGCCGCTCACAACATGCTTTGGCGCCAATACAAAGTACAAAGCATAAAATTACAAACATGATGGGACACACAGGTTTAAACAGAACTCTCCTTAAATAAATGATAAAACCACAAGCCAAGGCTATGCGGTCAGGCTTGGACTCTACTGAGAGCATTTAGTTGCTTCTCCAAGTAGCCTATCAGCTGAGTTTCACTGTGGCGTTCCACAGAACGCTAAAACAATTGGAAGTGGGTGAACCTTTCTATGAAAGTCTTGGTTGCTGCAGGAACCCCTTTTGGCATGGGAAGGCTTTTTCTCCAGGAAGTGTGATTAACTGAGAACACTGTAATGTGGCTTCAGAAAAGCCACGCTGCCAGGAGCCAAGGACAGCAGTAGCATTGGTTTCCCACTACTCAAGACCTCTGTACCAATTGGCACCGTTCTTTTGGAAGTCAGGGGGAGCATAGGAGAGGAGGATCTGCAGCAGGTCACAGGGACCAGACTCCATGCTCTTTCTGTGTGGTGAGATAACAGCAGTTCCCAGTATTCCCACAAGGACCTCACTAGCATTTCAGCTCTTGGTTTGTTAAGACAGTCAATATCCACCACAAGAGAATGTAGGAACAAAGCAAGTTCAATCCTAGGAACAAAGCAGGAGCCACTCCAAATGCCTGGGTCCCCAAACACACAAGTTCCAAAAGATGAGCTGCTACATTCTGGTTTCTCACCAGAAAGCTCTAATGAGTGAAACCATTTCCTCATTCCTCCAAATGTAAGTAAGTCTGTGAAGCACTCACACTTTCACCTAAAAGCTCTAAAAAGAAATCTTGATAGATTTCAGGTGTCTACTATTTCTTGAATCACCTACACAGGGAGACAGGCAAGGCAAGTCTGTCTTCTCCCAAAACCCAGATGTAAGCATCATCAGGGCCCTCATCCAGAGCCTCCTCTTCCTTGTTCAAACATACTATCAAGGTTAAGTCACTTACTTGGACATGGGTTTGTTGCCACTGTCCTCTTTTGCTTTTCTTCCTTCTTCCACAGGTTTGAGGTTGAACAGAGGGGTGACTTCAGCGTTGCCATATCCAGCAAACGTGACTGCAGCTGTACCATTCTCCTCATCTATCTCTTCAATCTCAGCTTCATAACACCTGTAAAGATATCATGGCTGTAAGCATGTGAGTAAAGGTTTAATACTCAGCCCTACAATACCTATAGTGTAAGTCAGTGAATAACATTAAGCTAAAGATTTGCAACCAACGTATTTCATTTCTGAAACAATATGCTAACCAGGCCAAGGACTTGTTATTCTTTAAGGACAAAGGTACATTAGTCCAAGGGCTGCAATGCATTATATTTAGTCCTGCACAACACTGATCAGGACCAGTGGCAGCGTCAAGGTCCTGTAGCTTCCAAAGCTAGCAATAAAGGTCTTGTGCAACCATAAAGTTAGGAACCCTTTTTTTTCTGGTTTGGATAGTCATGAGATACATCTGTGTCAGAACTTTTTAAATGTCAGTTTAAGCCTGGTTGGGAATTGGTAAAAAGGGGTGGGGGGCTTTTTTGGTGGTAAGTGCTGATCTACTGATACAAAAAGATGTTTGTGGGAGATTGCTAGCTTTGACAGATCTCTCCACCTCTCCATTTCTGGAAGAAAGAGTTCTGACATTGTCAAATGTCCTGTTTCAACATTTTCATAGTGAAAAGTCCTCTGAATCAGAGTAACTTGGTTTTGAAGTGTTGGCTAGTTTATACTAACATAGGGCAAAAGTGGAAATACAAACATCTAAAAACATATCAAAATAAAACATTTCCGGTCAACCTGAACTGATTCATTTTTGACTTGGTTAATCATTTTAAAATTAAAGATAATCCCAATTCAGAACAGAAAAAAAACCATAGAAATCTCCAATCCTCGCAGACTAGGAGAAACTTTATAGACATTATTCCAGCTAACATCTGCTATTTCATTTCTGCTAGAATTTTAGTGACCACCATCTTGAAGAACACTCGAGGTAAACTAGGCACTGATGCTTTAGTACACACGGAAACAAATGGGAGCCCAACTTCTACATGGTTGGTAACATAACTCTCTGGCTAGAGATTCAAGAGACACTGGCTGTTTACATTATGTTGCAACTGAAATTCAGAAAGGCAAGAGGGCAAAGTGATTCAAGTCCAGTATCATGTGACCTATCCGAACCAGAAACGTCTGGGCAGACCAGTCCAAATATTTTCAATTTCCAAAAGTTTTTCCAAGATCTGGCCCTGAACTAATGATCAGAGTGAAAATACTGACCCTCACTGGCAACCTAAAAAGCTTTAAAACTGAAACATTTGTAAGCTTGGCCATCAATGCATAGCAACAAAAAAATGTCTCTGGCACTTATAAAAGAGTGTTCTACATAAAATATCAATAATTTTGCATCAGCTCCTATCCTTAGTTGCCACTACATCACGTTAGCAGAGCCACTGTGCAAGGATATTGTTCACGTCACATTATTACAAAGAGATAATGGGTGCTGACCCTATCCAACTGGCCCAGTTGGCAAAAATTCTAAGAAATATTTCTGTGTTACAAAACTGTATTACTCCGAGTATACTTTTTATTTCAAGGAGTACGAACTCAGATTGAAGTGAAACAACCCCAAGACACCGTCACGTAAAGTGAGTAAAGTCTGAACGAACTATACTGGTACAGCACACTTTAAGGTGCTTTACCAATCGAGTATCCAACCATAAAGTTATCTGAGAGAGCAATATCAGTCTCAAAGGGTTCCAGTTTCTTTATAGCCAAAAGCTGGCATTCCAGATTAGATGTACCAATTGAAGTCTCTCATTAAGTCATCTTTCATAGTTGTAATAAAATGCCAATATATTAACATAATGGCAAGGCATTAATTACCCGACGTATTTGAAAGGCAACACATTACTAGATTAGTTGAGGAAGATATGCTACTGATTTGTCAAAGTGAAATGTTTATTCTGAGGGGGAGTGACCAAAAGGGCGATTCCAGGATCTCCTTAAGTTTTGTGCCTTTACTACTGACCTACAATAAAAAAGGGAGTCTACAGCTACTTAACCCTACGTTTCTTCTCTAATTCCTCTTTGCTATTTTACTTTAGACTGATTTTAAATGAGGCAGTTCAAGCTGAATGAAAGTCTCTTACCATTGTACTGTTTTATTTCATGTAACACTTAGAGAAGTTTGTTTTCTACACTTACTGTCCATCTTCACTCCATATTGCCATACATTTATCCCCAACCTTCCAGGAGTGACTGGGCAGGGCAGAAGCAGAACTGTCGGAACTTGCAAGTGTTTCTGAAGGTTGTGTTGAAAGCAGATCTTTGGTAAGTTCAATAACTTCCTGGAAAAGGAAAATGCAGACAATAACCTTTCAATCATCATTAACTGCACTTATTTCTTCTTCAAATTGAGGATTTTTTTTTTTTTTGGTAATAATAGTGTTAAGAGTGTTTCTGAGGTGAAGGACTTCTAGTTCTCTACCACTTCATGGTCTTATGCATCACAGATGTAGAGAAAAGTGATGTATGGCACATACTGCATTGTAAAGAGGCTACTGGCCACTTCTCTATCCTCAGCCGATTCAGTGAGAATGCCCCACTCTCTTTTTCACAAGAACTCTATCTAGATAAACTGCTTTTGTACAGGCACAGAGACAAAGCCAGCTATTTATGTGGGAACAATCCTTGATGCGACTCCTTGCACGTGTGTGCTGCGTGTGATGCTCTATTACTGACTAAAGAGTACAAGGCAGCAACTAGCAGAATGAAGTCAGGGTCGTGTTTGTTGCTCTGAGGGGAAGGCAAGGCTAAACAACCCTTTCAGAAGGCAACCATGTTTTACATTTCCATCTACATTTCAGTTTATTTTGCATAAGTGATTTAAAATTATTTATTGACAAAGATATTACACTTCTGTGTTTACACTTCTGTGTTTCAAATTATTGAATAACAAGTACAAACATAGTAATTAGTGCCTTTGAATGAATGTGACCATTTTTTCAGTTCCTCTAGAAAAAAAAAAAGTTAGCTGAACTCAAGCGTCCCCAGAAGAAAAAGGAAGTCTTTACTTTTGAGATCTAATTCTAAAAAGAACACCTTTTCAGAAAAGCATTTTGGGTACAGATACATGACATACTGTACTACTATGTAGTAAGTCATTCAAATCCAGGATAAAGATACCCCTTGAAATAGGTACAGTAGCTTTAACATGTGGAAGGCTGCTATATAGAAAGTGCCGTGCATCCACTCCTCAACTCAATTTCATCCTCAAAGTGAACTTGTTCTCCAGCCACTTTGGTAGTGGCTATTGAGGGCATGACAGACCTGACTACTTGTCTTCTCCCAAATATGGAATGAATTTCTATGGATTAAAATCTGGAGCAAGATACTCTGCAGTAACAGTGTAGTCTGTCTGCACCCTGGGGCACATACATGATTACCACTCATAGCAAGATGGACTCCACCTTTTCCTGGAACAGAACCTCAATATTTTAGACAAAGACCACCCCCCCATCAACCTGAACAAGGCAAGTGAATAAGAATACAGTCTTTTTCTACTAGACTGTGAATAAATAGTGCTACAAAGGTACTGAAAAAATCAAAGCTAAAACATTAGTCAGCAGCAATAGCCCAACCACTTTATCCATGTGATCTGACCTGACTGGACTATTTCTAAGGGTAAGTGCACAGACCAGTCTCAGTGGCCACATCTATGCGAGACGTTAATGTGCAGAAGACCAATTCTACTGCATGTTAGCGTGGTGGGCAAAACCCATGCTAATGTGAAGTAGATTTGGTCTAATGCACATTAACGTCACTAAAAAAACCCATTCATCTGCGCTAATGTGCAGCAGCACCAATTACAGTGCATTAATGACAGGCATTAGTGCCTGCCATTGCAGATACTAATTTACAAGTACTAAACTTAATGCACTGTAATTATAGTGCATTAATGAATGTGTAGACATGCCCAGTATTTCCTATTTTAGTAAAAGATATCCACGATTAGGTAACCACTTTTCTTGTTGATTCAGGAGTCAGAGTAGAGGAAACCATGTCTCTCTAACATCTATTTTTCACCTTATTAGAATAGGCAATTTCTGGTTCTACAGAAATCAAACAAATGCCAGTTAAGTCAGTGCCGTGCTTTTATTCTCCCATGTTAAGATTCTTGTGGTGCCATAACTTCTGATAAGACAAGTGATACAACAGCTGACAGAAGAAAACACATATGGGAACTTTCCTATAGGAAGAAAGGCAGCTGAAGTTTGTAAACAAGAAAAAAAAGTCTTCAGTTCTTGAATTATGTCACTAATTTTCACCATCTGATGCTAGTCTCAAATTTAAATGCTGGTGCTTAATTTAAGGGGGAAAATATTATGGAAAACCTAACTTCTCCCCTTACCCCCAGGTGCTTTCACAACAGTGACTTATGTTGCTGTTCCTGCACAAAACACTGCCCAAGGACAAGGCCAGGAGCAGAGTGAATCAGATGCTCTAATCTGATCTGCTCTGCAGGAAAAGTGGTATGTACTCATGTACCAAAGGCACAAGCTGTTTTGGTTGTCTGCGACTGTGGGATGATTTTAAAAAAAGGAATTGTACTAGTAATGAAGAACACTCCTGTTCCAAATGCATTTTCAGTTCAGCCCACAGCAAAAAGCAAGCACAGACATTCACCATTACTGGCTCTAGCCTTTTCCTTATCCCAAATCCCAAGAGGGGGTGGTTTGGAAAGTTGTGTACCCTAAGAAAATAAGGAATTCCCTTTGGCGACTCTCCAGAGAGACTGGATAGGCTTCTCCATTTCTGCTTTCTTAACAAAGGGAAGCAGCAGACCAGCCAGTGGGACAGGAAGGCTCCAGGACCCAGCAGAATTCCTCCATCAACTCATCAGGAATAACAGAGAACAGCTGTAGTCCATTGGAACCATCACTGAAATCAGCTGCACGGCACTGTTAAGGCAGAAGCCTATAAAGAGAGTGCAAGCTCAAGGAAGGAGGTTGCTGGGGAACAGTTCCCAGACACCAAACCTATATAGGGACTGTTCTGTTTTGACATGTACTTTTGTTTGCACCTAGTCACAAACAGGAGGACAACTGGATTCCTTGTTTGCTAATATCTGAACTCATGACACCTCGCTAGCAAGGATGCTTTTGGGTGATTATGGTATGTGTGGGGAACAGTGTTAGATTTAGAGGAACATATAGCAATAAAGTGGTAGAGACTGGGAAGAGGCCACAGTCTACCTAACATTGCTCCAGTCTCTTTTTATATAATACTGTATATGAACCAGCTCCAATTTTGATATCCAGAGTATTTAATTTGAGGGAGGACTATGGAGTATATGGCACTAATTACTCTTCCTCTCCAGGTCTGAGCTCTAAAGCAGCACCTTTGCCACAAATGGGTGACAGTAATCTGCAAATCCAAGAAGCACTGCAGCTTGCCACATGTGCGCTCCACTGGACCTGCTGATACAACCACACACCGATTACCTGAAGGTAGGTGTTTCAACTATGCAGTATACCACTGTAATGAGACAGCTGACATATTCCTGCCTCTTTATAGAATTCAAATGAATAGCTAGCTACATGGACTAGTCAGTCAACAATTCCTTGACTTTACTGCAGGTGTTTAAAGGACAGGCTATAAATTGCAAATTTGGTAAAACCTTGATTTCGTACCTGCTAAGTGTAATCATAGACAGAGACCTGAATTATGCATTGTCTTGCAGCAGTCACAAAGCAGTTAATTTATAGGATTGCTAACTCAAACTTTTAGAAGACTACTGAGGAAAAAAAAATGAGGACCAAACATGACAGGGGCACTGAGGAAGACAAAGATCTAAAACAGAGCTATTAATTCTATGAAAAGTCTTAAGGGTTAGAGAAATTAGATTTATAAAAATATTAAAAAGGACAGTGGGAGCTAGAAGGGAAATTTGACCCCATAAGACTCCTCAAAAAGAAGCTAACTAAAAAACAAGATGGGTCAATTGACACTTACAAGCAGGCAGAGGCTCTGAAAGCCAGTTTGTTTGTTTTTTAAATGGAAAACAGTGTGGTGCCTTGATACTAAAAGCAGTGAAAAAGCAACAGTGGTTTATGTATTCACCTGTCAGACCAGTAGTCAGAAAAGCAAGAGTATGTACAGAGAGTAGACATTGCATCTCCACATGAAGAGGAAGATGTTGGCAATCAACTCCACTTCTTCCAAGTCAGGCTGAATCCTTGGCTGTATAGACACCTTAACAGAAGTTTTTCAGTGAAGCAAAATATTTTCATGTAAATAAATGGGCTCCCTCTACATCTTGGTCAAATGTATTTCAGCCTGGCAGTTCATTACCCAGCTGAGCATGCTGCATGTGATGCTGCATCATAAAGGACTCTTTCAATCATGTAGTAGCAATCTTTTGAACAGACACGGAAACCATTTAAATGGGACATTTGACACTTAAAAAACAAAGCCAGGACTTATTTTCCATTTTTCCAGTTATAAGGTAGTTCATGTATATTAACTTGACAAGGCATCATCCATATCATTTACAAGGTGGAACATATGAATAGCAAACCTTTTAGAGACAAGAGTGTATGTATCTTCCCAATTTTGTGCAGAAAACTTTTTCTTACAAGAAAAAAAAAGTCTTCAAGTTGTCCTTTCAAATCCACAGTCTCTACATATCAAAGCCAAGGTACCAGAAATATCATCTTATGTAGGTTTTACTGTGTCTTTTTAAAAATACACAGATACTTTTCACTGTGTACAAGGAGACATATTCAGATTATGCTGAAAGCTGCCCAGTAGGTTCCTTACAATTAAGGAAGATCTCTAAAAACTAGAGTGGGAAGGTGCTTAAAAGCTTTCTCTTTGATTTTTTGAGTTTTAACTTTTTTGCTACTGTTCTTCAAGAAGCAGGATTGGTTACTGAATTTTGAGCTGGGTAATTTTATCTACTTCAAATAAGAACTTGGCAACTACAGTTCCCTATCTTAATAAAGTAGCATTTGGTACCTGCACTGTAACATTTAAGAAAACAGTAGAGGCAGGCACAGTTATGCCAGTTTTATTGTCTAACGGTTTAAAAGCAACACGGTCCTATTATAATCACGGTTGAGGTGTTCCTGATATCATTCAAAGTGTGTGTTATGAGGACTTGGGGAAGCTTAACTGTTCACTAAACTTGACAAGTTATGAGCTTAAAAGTCTAAAGCTCTTGTAAGTACCAACACGGCTTTCCTAACGCACCATATGAAACTCTTACGGAAAAAAAGTCAATGCAAAGTTTGTGTGTGCCAAAACTTCAAAACAATGCTCAAAGTATTTGGGCTCCTCTCTGATAAGTATTCAGTGAAAGAGTGCATAATGAATGCATCGCATCAGCAGCAAATTACATTCCTTTTAAATTTGTGTTGACAAACTAGACAGCATAAAATTCCATACTTCTAGGTTACCAAAGGATTCTCTCAGTACCACAAGATCAGAGATTAAGGTTGAATGTTTCTTTATAACTTTGCCAAAGTTATGAAAAAATGTAATAGGCTACAGGTGCAAAAGTAATGAAGACACTATCGAGGTATCTTTCCTAGTTTGTTCTCCTACTTTATAAGCCAGAAAGATTATTCCCCTTCCTAATTTTCTCTCTCTCTCTTTCCACCCTGCCTGTACAGTGATGTGGTTGCAATTTCTTTCTACCAAACTGAGAAGCCCTTCTAGTCTTCTACTTAATCAGATAAGATAGAAATACATAAGAATTACTATTTACTGGGTCAGACTGTAACTCCATCTTGCCCAGTGTCCTGTGTCCTACCATGACAGGGAAGAGATACCAAAAGGCAGAGTGAACTGGATCTGACCAGGGTTTTCCCCACTGTTCTTCTCTCACTTGCAGCCTCCAGCACTACAGATCCAGGATACTGGTTTTCTACCTCTTTTCACTTGCAAGTCCCTAGGAAGTTTTGAGTGGAGGTCCATACCCCTTCAAAATGTAAGTGTGGCTAATCAACATACTTCTGACTGATCACAATCATCTTTCACAGACCCCTTAGACCAGGGGTTCCCAAACTGTGGTACACACATCCCTGGGGGTACGCAAGATATCTCAGGGGAAGTATGCGGCAGAAATTGTGTAATGGCAGATTTTTCAATATATTGTTATTATTTTCATCAATAATAATGGGCACTGGGTAAAATATAAAACATTTGCTGGTAGGGGTATGCGTGCATCTGGTAAGTCTGGCAGGGGGTTATGCCATAAGAAAAAGTTTGGGAACCTCTGCCTTAGAGATGGTCTGTGGACCAAAACCACTGGTCTAGGAAGTTGTAAAGCAGAAGCTGTACCCCTTGCTCCAGCGCTGAACAGCTAGGGATGCCCCTTCCCTCCAGGGATGTGCCCAATCTCTTTGTGGATCCAGATACACTCTTTTATACTAGCTAAATGATGCAGCAAAGGCACTCCGGCCTTGGAGAATGCTGTTAGCGTCTGCTGTCCTGGACAGAGAGCTATCACCATCCTTTGAGGAAGAAATCAAACAGAAACTCTCCTTTGACTTCCACCAGCTGCTCTTCTAGTTCTCCCGGGCTCCAGGAGCCCAGCTGAGCTCCCGGCCTGCCCCTCTGGCACTTGAACCCCACCTTCCCAGTCGAGGTGGGCCAGCACTGCCACAAGGGGGCAATTATCACGATTATGTCCTATCATAATTATTACCATATCTATCATCATATCATAATCACGATACGACAATAATCACTACACGATATGATGATCATGGTGCGGCAATGATCGTGATATGATATGATGATAATCACGATACGATACGATAAGATGATCGTTGTGATGCTATGATAAGGTGATAATCACGATGATAGGATGACCCTCATGATAGTATGATAGGGCGATCATCGCAATCACCACGACGTTATGATATGATGAATGATAACAAGCGTGATTATTGCATGGTAATTATAATTGCATCGTAATTATCGTGATAGCAGGCTAAGGCAATCATCACGTTGCTATGAATCATGACTACCGTGAGCATCGCATCCCAATTATTGCCATACCATCACGTCGTATCACAATTACCGTGCTGATAGTATAGGGCGATCGTCATGATGTTACGATATGACGAAGCATAACAATCGTATTGTAATTATCATCGCAATTATCGCGATAGTATAATAAGGCGATCACCGCGATGTTACGATACAATGAAGCATAACGAGCGTGGCTATCGCATCGTAATTATCATCACGATTATCGTGATAGTATGATAGGGCGATCATAGCGATGTCACGACACAAGGAAGCATAACGATCATGGCTATTGTATCGTGATTATCATCGCGATTATCGTGATAGCATGATAGGGTGATCATCGCAATCACCACGACGTTATGATATGACGAATGATAACAAGCGTGATTATTGCATCGTAATTATAACTGCATCGCGATTATCGTGATAGTATGATAGGGCGATCACCACGATATTATGACATGAGTATTCATAACGAGCGTGACTATCATATCCCTACTATCGCTGTATCGTCACATCACGAGTATCGCAGCGGTGCAACAGCGCCAACCCTCATCTGACGTACAGTCGATACCAGTCAAAATGCAGGATGATTTTGGAGGCCGCGACCGGCGCTGACCCCCCGGTCCCTCTCTGCCGGTCGGGCTCGCCGGCAGCCCCCGAAACCCAGCGACGCTTCACTCTTGCCCCGGTTCCCGCGCGGGAGGAGACGACGCGTGCGCCTGCCCCCGGCCCCGGCCCACCTGCAAGTCCTTCTTCAGCTTGAGCAGGTCCTCGTTGTCGGCGTTGCCCGAGAGCGCCGCCTCCACTTGCTGCAGCTGCGCCTTGTAGCTGGCCAGCTGCTTGGCCAGGGCCTCCGACATCTGCAAGCGGCGAGAAGGCAGCCGGGC
>NW_005842046.1:30617-60301 GCF_000455745.1 Alligator sinensis
CCCGCCGCGGCGGGACACGTGACGGCGGCTCATCCGGGGACTCGGCGGGAGGGGAGCAGGGGGCGGGGCTTGGGTGAGACTCAAAGCGGGTTGGTGGAGAGGGCGGGGCCTGACAGAACGCGGGGCGGGGCCTCGGTGTCCGTTAGACGTTGACGCCCGCCTCACTAGTTTAAACCCCTCCAGCGGGGGGCGGGGGGAGTAGTCCTCCTTCTCAACCTCGACTTACCCTTGCTGCAGCCTGAGCCCATTGCTCCTTGTTCTGTCCTCCGCCCGCACTGAGAGCAGTCCAGCTCCGTCCTCTTGGCGCTGTGCTATTAATCCGAATAGGGAAGGATTCAGCCTGGCCTGGAAGAAGTGGAGTTGGGCTATTCAATTCCCCGCTCATTTCTCCAGACTCACAACAGCCTCTCCTCACGCGTGCGCCCCCTGCGGAAAGCGCCGCCGACACGACGGGTGGCGGATGGATGCCGGGGCGGATGACCTTTATTGATAACCGCCATCCTTCGCACGGCAGTGCCTTTTCGAAGGATGCTAGCACGATTTAAAACCGAAAGAGAGGACTCCTGCGACCACCGTCGCCGCCACCTGAATTCAGCACTGAATAACAGGGGAGAATCGGAAGCTGGGAAAACACACCGCCAGTCTGCGCTGCGGGACCGACTGAGCTAGGCATTTATCTGAATTGCCGCTTCGCTGACGTACCTCGCCTGAGAAATATTGCCAGACGTTTTCAGTGGGGAACAAGCAGTCGTGCATCTCAAGGAAGACGCAGAGAGCAACACGGTGGCCCCTCGTACTCGGCGGAGACACGGTCTTCGTTGCGATTCGGAGGAGAGTGCTTCTAAGTCACCCGCGCGACTTACCCTGGACACAGGTTATCTTACAAACATACCTGTCAACTGGCCCTTGCATCAGAAGATAGTCCCAAAACTAACTGTTTCATTCAAAGGTAATACCTCTCGCTTTGTGTTTTTGGAAACTTCATGAAAGAAAGAAAAAAAAAACAAAAAACGACAGATGATCACGGAACGAAAAATAACGTTTTGTAATCCTAACAAAACGAATACGTTTTCCGGTTTCCAGAATAAATGCTTCTTCTGTGCCTCTGTCTCATAGTCTATCCTGTGTTTTGGCACGTTTCGCTTTTTTGGAGGATTCGTACAAAGGTGATTCTTGCTATATCAGCCGTTTAGGTCGGCAGTAATAAGGGTATGAAGCAGAATGCCGAACCTGGGCATTTTCTGAAGATGATTAATTCCTTTACCGCTTTCATTATTCAGATTAGTAGGATAGTACAACATCAACATGGTACATATTAAATGGATTAAAAATTAATTAAACAGTAGGCCTCAAAAATGTGGTCGATGACAAGTGGATGGGGCCTTCGATGGTATTTTTCAGGGTTTGGTTTTTGGCCTTACATTGCTTACCATTTTTATTGATGTATTGGAGTAACAACTTTGACAAAGTGTGCGGGTGACACAAGGATTGGGACAGTGGTGAAATATGAAGAAGATGGATTGTTTGGTAAGCAGGATCAGAGAAACAGTAGCTGTTCAATATGGCCTTACAAGATGAGAAGGACTCTGGGATGACTGCGGTGAACTTTAGTTCCTGGTGTGATGCTTTGGAAAAATGAGCTAACTTAGTCCATGGATGTATAAATAGGAATATCCATTTTGAGTGGAGAGGTTATATTATCTCTCTATGTGAGTTTATATTACCTCTCCTATCTATCACCTCTCCTATACATTACCTCTGTACGTGAGGCTATATGACCTCTGCTATCCCTGCTGTTGGAAAACTGTCCAGTTCTGGTGTTTGCATTTCAACAAGGATGTTGAAAAATGAGATGGTTCAGAGAAGAAGCTGACTAAAGGATTCGAGAACCTGCCTTAGAGTGAAAAAAATCAAGGAGTTCCATTTTTTTAGCTGCTTTTTAATAAGCTAAAGTAGTTATCGCAGTCCTGAAATATGTACATGGTCAACAGGAAACTGATGATACAAAGCTCTTTAATGGGAAAAGGCATACAAATAATGAACAGCTAGAAGTTGAAGCAAGACGCATTCTCTTTAGAAGCAAGGCAAAAATTGTTAATAGGGCAATTAATCATTGGAACATTGTAGCAAGGACTGTGGTGGATCCTGTCACAAAGTTTTTTAACACAGCTGTTTTTCTAGAAGGCATTCTTGTGTTCTTGCCTCTATTTGGCCTGAAGCACAACTTAATTTAGGAAGTCCTGTGGCCCCTGTTATAGAGTCACAGAAAGTTAGTGTTGGAAGGGACCTCAGGATGTCACATCTAGTCCAACTCCCTGCTCAAAGCAGAACCAGCCCTAACTACACCATCCCAGCCAAAGCTTTGTCTAGCTGGGTTTTAAAAACCTCCAAGGATGGCGCTTCCACCACGTGTCTGGGTGACCTGTTCCAGTGGTTTACTACTCTCCTAGTGAGAACATTTTTCATAATATATAACCTCAACTTCCCTTGCTGCACCTTGAGCCCATTGCTCCTTGTTCTGTCATCTGTCACCACTGAGAACAGCCCAGCTACATCCTCTTTCGAACCCCGCTTCGGGTAGTTGAAGGCAACTGTTATTAAGTCCCCCCTCATTCTCTTCTTCTCTAGACTAAATAAGCCCAGTTCCCTCAGTCTTTCCTCACAAGTCATGTCCCCCAACCCCCTCACCGTTTTTGTCACCCTCCGTTGGACTCTCCAATTTGTCCACATCCTTTCTGTAGTGGGGGGCCTAAAACTGAACACAACATTCCAGATGTGGCTTCACCAGTGCTAAATAAAGGGGAAGAATCACTTCCCTTGATCTGCTGGCAACGCTCTTACCAATGCAGCCCAGTATGCCGTTAACCTTCTTGGCAACAAGGGCACACTGCCTGCTCATATTTGGCTTATTGTCCACTGAAACCCCCAGGTCCTTTTCTGCAGAGCTGCTGCCCAGCAAGTCAGCCCCAGCCTGCACCAGGATTGTTCCTTCCTAAGTGCAGGACTTTGCACTTGTCCTTGTTGAACCTCATGAGATTCCTTTTTGCCCAATCCTCCAAATTGTCCAAATCACTCTGAATCCTAACCCTACCCTCCAGCATATCTACTACTCCCCCCCAGCTTGGTGTCATCTGCAGGCTTGCTGAGGGTGCACTCTATGCCATCTTCCAGGTCATTGATGAAGACATGAACAAAACCAGCCCCAGGACTGACCCCTGGGACACTCCACTTGATACCAGCAGCCAACTAGACATTGAGCCATTGATTACTATTCTCTGAGCCCAACATGCCAGCCAGTTTTCTGTCCACTTTACAGTCCGTTCATCCAGTCCATACTTCCTTTGCTTGCCGGCAAGAATGCTGTGGGAGACTGTATCAAAAGCCTTGCTAAAATCAAGGTCTTCCACATCCACTGGTCTTCCCTCATCCACAGAGCCCGTCATCTCACCACAGAAGGCAATCAGGTTGGTCAGGCATGACTTGCCCCTGGTGAATCCATGCTGACTGTTCCTAATCACCTTTTCCCCCTCCAAGTGCTTAGAAATGGATTCCTGGAGGATCTGCTCCATGATTTTTCCAGAGACTGAGGTGAGGCTGACTGGTCTGTCATTCCCTGGATCCTCCTTTTTCCCTTTCTTAAATATGGGCACAATGTATGCCCTTTTCCAATCATCCAGGACCTCTCCTGATCACCATGAGTTTTCAAAGATGATGGCCAATGGCTCTGCAATCACATCAGTCAACTCCCTTAGCACTCTCGGGTGCATCCCATCCAGCCCCATGGATTTGTACACGTCCAGCTTTTCTACATAGTCCCTAACCTGTTCTTTCACTACTGTTGGCTGCTCACCTCCTCCCCAAACCGTGCTGCCCGGTGTAGTAGTCTGGGAGCTGACCTTGCCTGTGAAGTCTAGAGCAAAAAAAGCATTGGGCACTTCAGCCTTTTCTGCATCCTCTGTCTCAAGGTTCCCTTCCCCATTCAGTGAGGAACCCACACTTTCCATGATCCTCCTCTTGCTACCAACATACTTGTAGAAACCCTTCTTGTTACCCTTCACATCCCTTGCTAGTTGCAACTCCAGTTGAGCTTTGGCCTTCCTGACTTCATCCCTGGATGCCTGAGCAATGCTCTGATAGTCTTCCCTACTTATTTGTCCAAGTTTCCACTTCCTATAACCTGCCTTTTTGTAATTTAGTTTACTGAAAAGTTCCCTGCTAAGCCAAGCTGGTCTTCTGGTATACTTGCTAGCTTTCCTACGCATTGGGATGATTTGTTCCTGCACTCTCAGTAAGACTTCTTAAAAGTAGCCAGCCAGCTCTTCTGGACTCCTCTCCCCCTCAGACTGGCTTCCCAGGGGATCCTGCCCACCAGTTCCCTGAGTGAGTCAAAGCCTGCTTTTCTGAAGTCCAGGGTCCTTACTCTGCAGCTCTCCATCCTTCCTTTCCTCAGGACCCTGAACTCAATCATCTTGTGGTCACTGCTACCCAAGTTGCCATCCACATCTACATCCCCCACCAATTCTACCCTGTTTGTGAGCAGCAGGTCAAGAAGAACATGGCCCCTAGTTGGCTGCTCCAGCACTTGCACCATGGAGCTGTCCACAATGCTCCCAAAAAACTTCCTGGATCATCTGCACACTGCTGTATTGCCCTCCCAGCACATGTCAGGGTGATTGAAGTTCCTCATGAGGACCAGGGCCTGTGATCAGGAAACTTCCGTTAGCTGTTTGAAGCTGAAGCCTCATCCACCACTTCCTCCTCGTCTGGTGGTCTATAGCAGACCCCCACCACAACATCACCCTTGTTGCTGTCCGCTCTGACCCTCACCCAGAGACTTTCAACAGGCCTATCTCCAGCTTCACACTGGAGCTCTGAGCAATCATATGGCTCTTTTGCATGCATTACAGACTGTTATGCAGGGGATCAGACTAAGTTATCATAATGGTCCCTTCTGACCCTAATCTCTATGAATCAGAAGCCTGTTAGAATAGATTTTGGCCTCATCAATAGTGTTTTCTCCCCCAGTTCCTGTTTAGAGTAGGGAGACTGATCACCAGGAGTTGTGAGCTACCATCAAGGCTAATGAACATACAATGTCATTACTCATATCATACAACATAAAAAAATTAGTCATTAGACATCTCCTAGTGAAGCTTTCCTGACATTAGCATAGCCCAAGAATCTGGGACATACTCCAACAAACTTCTGCTTTCAGTGCCAGGAGCAAATATACAAGGAGGCCCAAAGACTTAGTAGAGTCACTCATAGGATGCTTAAAAACAAAGGGGTGAAGGAGAAATGCAACCAGAACAGCAGCAGAAGGAACTTAGCAGGAGACAGGCTTGAAGTGAATGTGATGTGCCCCTGAGCTGCAGGAAATACAGGTGCAGGTGCAGCACAACAGGTGTTCTCCTGCTTTCCAGTTTTGTGGTATTCATTTTAGTGGGCCTCTATGTGAAGATAACACATGGGCTTTTCTCACAGAGGGTCTCTTCCCCTTGCTGCATGATATGATGACTAAGGTGTACCCCAGGATAAAGAACTGGGTGATATTTTCCATGGATACCTTGAGGTGATTTGAACCACGCTTGTCATACAGCAATAAAATAAGTGTTCCCAGGAGGAGGTCCTAAAAGGGAAAAAAGCAAGAGGCACGATTTGACATTTTCATCAGTGATCTAACAGTAAATATAAAATCTCTGCTGATAAGAGTTGTGGATGATACAGTGATCACCAGTATCACTGGTAAATAGGTAAATTAAGATGTCAAGGCAGTCACACAAACATTCACTTGGCAAGCTGGATCCTTTGAAACAAAATGAATTTTAATACAGTCAGGTACATTTTGTATATAAAAGAAAAAAGAAAATGCCAGCCATGTCTTCAGCATAAGGGCTATCCACTGAAAGCAAGTTGGGGGCCTAAGCAAGGAAGCAGTGAGTAGGTGGTAGGGACCTGATTTTTAACTGTGTCTGTCATGCAAGTGGGACTAACACTGGAATATTTTGTATGGTTTTGCTATCTGCAGTTTTAAAGGGACGCTGAAAAACTAGGAGGTATGCAGGAAAGCCACAAAAAATATTCAGGACCTGGAGAAAATGCCTTTTATTGCAAAACTTTAAGGAGCTTAAACTAGGTTATCAAAGAGGAGGTTGAGAGCCTTAAAGCACTTGATTATGTTGTGTGCCTTCCTGGGGGAAAACATGGCTACTAAAAGGCTTTTTCAGAGAGCTACAAAAATGCTCTTTAACAGAGAAAGGTATAACAAGTTTCAGTAAAGCCAGACAAATTCATGTGCAGAAAAAGGTCAGAGATTTGTAACAGTGTGAATAATTAACTATTGGAACAAACTGCTAAGGGACATAGTGGATTGTCCATCTCTTGGTGCCTTCTGAGCAAGATTGGATGCCTTTCTGGAAGTTATGCTTGGTCCAGCACATGTTATGGGTGTAATGTAATGGCCTCTGGTGGATATTGCTCTACTCAAAACCTCGTCCAAAATGCCCCCATACCATGCAGTTGGTCCAATAAAAGATATCACCCCACAAAATATCCTTGCATCTCTCATATTTCCTGGATATTGTGGCCAAAACATCACTCCAGTACTTCCATAACTGAAGACATACAGCCAGAGTAGATGATCCCTTCTGATCTCAAACTCTAGGGACCTAACAGGGATTTTAACTAATCTTATCTATAAAACTCTATTCATCTTGATTTAGAAAAATATATACAAGGTATTCAAAGAGGCTGTCTATGTTGGCCAAAAATGGCAATGCCGTAGTTCACTGGAGAAAAGGACTCACATTTTTACCACCTTTCTACTTAAGTGAATCATGTATTATTATACAGCTATCCTACAGAGCACATTGCTCCAGTTACAGAAGGCAGGGTAGATATATACCTTTATAGACTAAATCCATATAGAGCACAAGCTTTCACAGGCTGAAGCTTACTCTATCAGTTGCTGTGAAAAGATGTGCAGAAAGCAAAGTATAAGGAAGAGAGAGAAATCAGAATACAAATACAAGCAGGAGGAGAGAAAATCATACTCAGCTGGTCTCAATAACTTGCCTTTTTCTGTTCTCAGTAGGTGTCAGTGAACTCAGGTGTGTCCTGGCCACAGCTGGCTTCTAGCTTTACCTCTGATGCTCCCACTTATAAGGAGGAAATAAAGCAGCTGCTTTTAGAATTGGGGTTACCTGCAGTTCCTACTTACATGTCACATCTAAGGCAAGCCTTTCTGCTGTTTTGTTATTGGATTTTGGCTACATGTTAGTTTAGTACAGATCTTTGCTCATACCTTCTCATAAAAATGTGGCTAATTGAAGCCTGTTCCATATAGGAGTACCCCCCCGCCTGCCATTACAAATGCCATAGGCACTTTCCTGAAAGACAACACAGTTAAGTTGGGTCACTTAGGTTTTTGAGCAAAATGAACTTTATTGTATGTGGCTTAAATGTAACAAGACTAAGTTGAGCAGCCAGAAACCATCTGATAAATAGTAGTGTAGTTGTGGGAGATGGCTAGAGTAAAGCTGATGGGAAATAGTGTTAGCTTTTTTTCTCTAAATGCCTCTCTTGTCCATTAGATGGCAGTTCTGCTTCATAAAACTTCCTTATCATTTGATGCCTGTTTCCTGCTAGTTTGCAACACAATAAATTAGTCTTATGTAGGAATAGACTATGATTCATTCAGTCTATGAGATGGATTTTTTTTTTGTACCTGCACCTGACTGCAATTTTTATATCCATAAAACTAATGAGAACATATACTTATCCTAAAAGACAGCTGAGGCTTGTCAAGTCCCTTAAAAAATAGGTATCCCCTACCTTAGGCCAAAATAAAGTCTTCTTTTCCCCCTCAGTGTTAATCTTTAAGGTTGGTCAGGAGTGTGTTACATAGGAGGGAACTGAAATCTCTGCTAGTGCTGAAGCAAAGGCAATTGTAGTTTGAGGTTTTAGGACTACTCTTCCATCTTGCAGACTAAAAGGGTTAAGGTGTGTTCCTACATAAGCACCTAGACACAGAAGTCACTTGGGCGCTTTGTAGGTGGGGAAATTATGCTATTCTAGCTGAGGTTTCTCTTGGTGTAGGCTGTCCTGTTACAAAGTTGATATACCAGACTGGCTTATCTCTTTGGATTAGACCTGGAAGTAAATCACTGCAGAGAAACATGTTCCCATCTTGGAGGTTGTTCAGGATTTTTTCTCTCTCTTTTACTGTAAGTGATTTTCTCCTGGGCAAAATTAAGTAGTTGTGTTTAATGTTTGTTCATTCACAATATAGGCAGCACTAATGTCGTTGTGATGCTTTACACTGGAAAACCTTGTTGCTTAGCACCTAGCCAGATATTAGTTGTTTGGACTGATGTTTTCTATTAGCTGTTTGGTCTGCCCCATGCTCAACTTTTTGGGGAATATTTCAGCAAAAAGGGGTTCGGTCACTTCATTTGTTTGACCAATGATAAAGGTTCCTAAAACTGTTTAGCTGAAAAGGTCTAATGCTGCTCAGTGTTGGAGCAGGGATTTAAAACTTGGTAAGAGGGTTGCCTTAGTGTCAAGGATGTGACTTTTACTCTCCCCACAGAAACAAATACTATAAATTTGGCCAAGGTTGCAGGTTTTAATGAATATCTCAATTTGCCCACATTCAGTAGAGGTTTGTTAGTTGGCAGCTACATTTTTTTGAAGATTTCATCTCACTGGGCATGCTCCGGTTCAGGAATGCAGGGCGCTGCGGCTGGATTTTCTGAGAGTATCTATTCCTAGAAGCCAGGGGCCACTATAATATTCATGCAAAGAAACTGATAGCTGAGAGAGACTTTCTGGGCTCTGGGTGCTCCTCCTGCTTTTGCCCAGGCAGTGGATAGGGAAGGAACTGCTTTATTGAGAGGGGGATGAAGAGCAGATGAGGTGGGGTTAGAAACAGAGTTGGGGCAAGTTGTAAGGGACAAGAAGGACTTGAATTTGGGAAGGATGTGCAGGGGGTTTGTGCCCTGGAGAGCACACTCTTCTCCAGAACTCCAGATTCCCATGTCTTGCTCTTCTCCTGCTCTTAGCAAGTGTCTGTGAAACTCAATGGCAAGGTGCATCAGCCTCTATGTCTAGCGTTGGTCTACAGAGAGGATGACACCCTGCTATTGCCACCACTTACTAAGTTAAGTCAAGTGGCAGAAATCTGCACTGGAGCTAAAAGTTCAAACCCCGCTCCTGATCCATATGGAGGTCTGTGATTCACATGAGATAATTTGTCTTTCACTGGCGTTGTTGTAGCGCAGGAATCGTACTCGTGAAGTCTACTCTGAAGGCATTTTCTTAAGGTTTCAAATAGAACGTTAGGAACAGAAAGCGTCATACTCCCGTATAAATGCACGGGGCACCCACACCTTGAATCCTGTGCATGGTTCTGGTTCCCCCACCTTAACAGGATGCAGAAAGGTACAGGGAGTGGCAACCAGGATGGTCAGTGACACGGAGAAGCTTCTGCATGAGGAAAGATTAGGATTTTTCATCTTAGAAAAGAGACAACTCGGGTGTGGGGGGAGAATATGATAGAAGTCTAAAAATAATAAGTGGTCTGGAAACTATGCAAGTTTAAAACAAACAAAAGGAAGCTCTTCTGTCCACAGCATTCAATTAATTTATGGACCAAGTTACCACAATATTTTATGGTGATTTAACCAGGTTCGAGGGGGACTGGATAAATTCATGAAGGATAAGTCCATGGTTAGGGGTTGCAACCTTCACTTTAGAACTTCCTAGATCTCTCGGTGCTGGAAGCTGTAGGGGAAGAGAGACTAGGGATGGATTAGTTTGGATGTGTCTTACTTAAATATTCTTCCCTTAACATCCTCTCTGTCACTATGATGTACAAGCTACTGGGCTAGACAGACCTGGGTCTGACCAGTGTGGTACTTCATACATTTGTAAGTCACACACTTAAATAATTAGGGAGTGATCATTTGTGCTGTCTTAAGTTGGCCCCTTCTTTCACAGGAAAGACTCTTTAACTACATGATCTCATTCTGTTTCTCCCCACAGGGTCCTAGTGGCATTCATCATGGAGGGTGGACAGGACTCAGTTCATACAGTAAAGAAGGCTGTGGCATCATTTGTTGCAGAATTCAGAAGGTACGTGGTGAATGCGATGTGGGATTGGAAAGACAGAAAAGAAAGCCCTGAAAGAAAGCAGCTGAGCGCCAACATGAACAAGTTCTTGTGCATTGCTAAATGAGTCCCACAAGTCATACTTTTCACAGGGCTTGTTGTGCACTCCTCGTTTTCTGAACGCTTGACGTGGGACCCCGTGTTCTGGCCGCAGAAATGTTGCATGCTCACAGCTGCATTCAATAGGCAAGAAACATATAAATTTCTATATAATGCCGAATACTCTGGGGAAAAAAATAAGGTCCTGAGTGTTTCAATGTGTGCACTCAAAATCTGTGGGAACTCTCTGCCTCAGTTCCCCATTTGTAAAATGAGTATGTTAATAAAACCTCCCCTCGCAGGGTAAATGATGAGACTGAATGACTGTTTATACAGCAGTGAGATGTTACAGTGATGAACCCCCTGTGATGAAAAGTTCAGGAGGAAAATAATCAGTCTGCCTTTAAAGAAGGGGTGGAATAGTGACATAAAAAAGACACAAGACTTTGTTTGAACGATCAGGTTACAACAAAATATAGAATACCTGGTCATTCAGTGAGCACCTGTACATCTTGCATTTGAATAAGACATGAGTCCTATGGAAAACAATGGTATGTGAACATGTAATGAAAGACTATCATCATGCATCTGCCTAGGGAGCTGAGTTAAAACTTGTACAGACAGTGATCCTGGCACTTTCTAATTTTTGAGTGCTTGTATTTGCATCTTCAATATTCTCTTAGCATATGGTTTGTGCCTAATAGAAAATTGGGTTTTTAAGCTGTCTTGCTGAATCATGCTGACATCAGAGCTGGAAATCATGAATATCTGACACTGGAAAAATATCCAAGGGCTAATTCAGTGTGCTCTGTCTTTCTACTTTCATCTCGTATAAAGAGAAACTGCATAAGAGAATTAATTATTTTAATGCTGTACTATGAATATTGTGATGCTTGTTAGCTAGCTAACCTCAGTTAAAATTTGCAACTTCTAAGAGTTTGCTTAATTATACCGTACAACAGCAAAATATGTATTTATCATCACTACTTTCTTCACAGAACTATATAAATGAGTATAGTTTACATACGTAATGCCTACAACATGAATGCACTTGTCTGAGAGCTTTCCCATCCCTTATTTCACTGACAGCCGTTGGGATTAATTCTTCTGAAATGACAGAATCCCTAGAGTACATGTGAACCGATGAGGTATGGCACCCGCTCGTCCTGTTACATGAATAAACCTGCTAAATCATCCCCCTGCACCATGTTAGTCATTGTTACTTATGCAGTTGGACTGTTTTCATGCAGTTTCACATCCTGTTGCTAGTAATCGGAGTGCTATGTCTTATTTCTTATACCTGATGGACTGTGAAGGGAAGCAGGCCATAGATGGGACGTTGAGGTTTCCTGTGAAAATGAAACCGAGATTTTCTATACAAGAATAAGTTATTTCAATATCTTTGCAGATGTCTCTAGATGAACCTGGCTTTGTGACTTTTGCAAATATTTAGGTGTCAATATTCAGAGGCTAATATTAATAGGGATATGTACACCAAGGGCAGCTAGGAAAGGTGACAGACAAAATATAGTTACTATAGAATAGGCAACTAGGATCTCTTCATATTACAGATCAGATGGAAGGAAAATTACACACAGCTGTAGGAAAGACATGTTTATATTCTTTTAAATGTTAAAAGAACAATTAGAGAATGTTAAAGCTCACACAGGAGGTACTTGAGTATCCACTTTTTAAGATAGGAGGGACAGAGGAGTTGTCGTATGTCTACCGCTCTCGAGATGTGGGAATAACTGGATGCTTAACTAGGTGATTGTTGCTCATGCCCCAATGAGACTAGCCCTTTTGGACTTTGGAGTAAACTTTACTCTCTGCGTATTAGTTGGGAACCTATGAGTTCCTCCAGCTGGTTTCAGAGACATTTGTGATGATCTCTTCTTCTTCACGACATATGTGGGTATTTTGCTTACAGTCCATTTCCTCTGTTGTGGGGATTGGTGGGCGGAACTAGTTCCTTTACCAGGGCAGCTGTTCTGAAATCTATGATGGCAAAATGTCAACCTCACCCTTTGCATTTTTGTAAGCAGGTCCCAGTGCTTCATTTGATCCACCTGATCTTCAAGCTTTGGAGCTAGATCCAAACTTCTTCAAAGCTTTCAGGCCGTTGTAGGATCCAGGGTTTTGTTTGGATCATTGTTCAGTTTAGCAATATGGTCAGAATTAGACTCAGACTTCTGGTAAATTTGGAGATGTTTGAGTGTGTCTGAGTTTTCCTCTCCGCTCGTCTCTGCTACTCATGTCCTGTGCTAAGATAATGTGAGAGAAGGCTGACGGTTTATCAAATGACCTTTGCAGTGGGATATGTTAAAGCTAATTATATTCTGTTGATTTTTTTCCCCTCCAAACATTAAATGGCTCCACTGACAAGATGGAACAGAATTATTGAGTTTTATGGTAAGCAAAATGCTGCCCCAGTCCTCTGTACACACCGGCTAGTGGCACCCTCTGCCTCTCAGCCATTTCTACACATACGACCTTCATCTTTGTTAGCATCCAAGCCTCCTATATAAAGGAGTTAAAGCTCCACTTGCTAGGGATTTCAAGTCACCACTGTGCTTTTTTGCACAAAGCAGCCAGGCATACCCATATTGTACATATTTCTCAGGTACAGACTGCTTTTGTACAGATTTTTAGTTGTGCACCAGATCAGTCACACAGCGCATCTCCAAGGGAGAAGCCTGGGCAGCAGTGCATCTATTGAGTGCCTATCTTGTTACTGTAGGTAGCATTATTTGATGTATTTTTTTAATTATGTAATGTGCTCAGATCAGTTTGTGACAGGGACATAATGAATTGCTGCATACAAAATGATGGACCCGACAATTCCCAACCCATGAGGTATGCTGCATCTGAGGCTTATCTTCCAGACATTGCTTCTCTCAGCACTGGGATTTGGGACTTGCTTGTTGGGCAAATCACTGTCAGGATCCAAACTGCTTCAGAGTTTGGAGCCATTGAGATTGAGGGATTTGTTTAGAGCCAATCATGCAGATATCTCACTTGTCTAACAAACGCTGATCCCCCATGAAACTACTTTTACTCTGAAATGTAGCATGGCTGGTGTGTAAAATAGCCCACTGCTGCCTGAGGTATTAATTTTATATAGCTAGATATGACTAATAAGGGAATTGTTGTTTCCTTCAGTGTATGTGGATACCCAATTTGTTCTGCTAAGGGGAACAAAGCTAGAGGAGGATGTGTTATCCAGGTAACAACCAAATCCCTGGAGTGAGTCATGAAGCCAATATGTTGAGCTTTACAAGGAGATAAAATGGCAGCAAAAGTCAAACTTCAGCTCTCAGCTGGAGAGATTTCCAGGAAGCGATGCCTGGTGTTGGATTTCCGCCCCCTCTCCAAGTTGAGAGAGCATCTCGAATGAGGGATTTGTGGGGGGCCATTTTAGTATGAAAACGTAGGGAAAATGAGAAAGTTGCTGCCTTATAAATCAGAAGGGATGTGGAGCTGAAGAAGTGCCTGTTTGCATTTCTGCCCAGCTGAGTTTTCTTAGGATTGCTTTGTTATTGGTCTAGACTCCCTGCAGATCTCATTGCTGCTTTAGATGGTGTGACCCAAATATAATCAGCATTATAGGAGTAGGGAGGGGAAACACATGAGCACAAGGGAAGGAAAGATGTTGAATTATGAAACATCAATTAGCAATCCCTGGTACTAGTGACAGTATCTAATTTGACCTTCTGGAGAATGGGTGTCTCCTCTGGAGCCAGAGAACACAGGTCCAGCTGTGATGATATCCAGCTGCCCTCCTAAATTAAACCTAATCTTTGCTTGCACTATCTTTTTAAAAAGTAAATAAGACTACAGGGTGATACTCTTATTTTTTTTTGTTTTGTTTCCATCCTGTGTCCCGAGTTCTTCACTGTTCCACCCCTGCCGACAACTACCTTACAAACAGATGGTGTCTCTTCTCAGATCACCCAGAGACAGAGCCATTGTCATGAAATCCTGGTTTAAAGTGACTAAAATATCATCAGATCAACTGCTTTCTATAAGGATTTTTGACATCTTGGAGTGAAATCCTTCAAGAGTTCAGGTGCATTCATCGTAAAGTAATTGAATTGAGAACCACTTTGAATGGGTTTAGAGTTATGTACTCTCTGTGACAAGAGCATCTGGCTGTCAATTATGACTATCATACGCTGTACAAACATGGGTGATTTTCATAAATAACTCCAGAAGAGAGAGATATCTAGTAACAATTTCATAGGAAGGTAATCTCTATTTACAAGGTAATGAAGTATTCTCTGAAGGTATTGGTGGCGTGCTTGATAAGATTGGATGCAAGCCTCCTAAAATAATTCACCAGTCCTACCTCAAAGTAATGGCTGGAATTGAAGGAAAAACTTTGTTTTTTAATTGCATATCAATATCCTTCTTGTCATTGAAAGAGGCATAAAAGAGAAAATATAAATTAATTAAAAAGAAGAGAATTAGGCATAATTTGCATAGGAATGAAATGGGACGCATGGCAGGAAGAAATGAATTGTATTTGCCCACGTTCATGTTGCAAAAATATACCGAGCTTAGAAAACTCTTTGTGCTCATCACACAAGAAACAGAAATGTCTGTTCGAGTTCTCTCTGCCCCTGTGTCTGAACCTCTGTAGCTACATAATGTTTTTCACCCTGCTGCAGGCCACGAGTGAAAATTCACTGAGCAAGTGTAGAGCAGCTGAGTCAAAAAGGCTCGACTAGATTTCTGTATTTCTGAAGCAATTTCTGTAACTAAGGGTTTCTGCCTATTTAAAGGCTCTTTCAGTGGTAACCTGCTCTCCAGATGTAGTTTTGCATTCATTTCTATTGCATACTTCCCTTTCTCTGTGCAATTTGCCATTAAACAAAGCTTTGATCTGAGAGAATGACAGAACAATAGGCAGGCGGGTCAGGTACACCCACTGGGCACATCCACACATGCAAGCACATGTGCTTGCAGCAGCTCAGATAAAAGCGGTGCAAATTTGAGCCGGGGCTTTTCGCCTCAGCGCACGTGCTCGGACATGCACTTTGTTGTGGAGCAAACTGTGCCACTTGGGGAAAAAATAACCCTTCCTGGCTCCTCCCAGATCTGCAGCCAGGGGGAGCTAGAGCCTGGGGCCAGCACCTGTGCTGTCCCCAGCAGTATAAAAAGCTGCCCTGTCCTGGCCCCATCCATGCAAAAAGCTGCCCTGGCAAGAAGCTCAGGGCTACTTGCTCTCCAGAGCTTCTGGGGCCCGGCCACTTGGTACATGGGGACACTACCCCTTGTGCCGGCTGGACTACTGCAGCATCCCAAATCCATTTTTAAAAATTCCCCCAAAATCCATGTTCTTCCACAGTTAAAACAAAAAGCCACTCTACACATGTGCACACACACATATCTAGAGAGACAGAGAGACAGCGATCAGTTGGGTAATGCTTTATTGGTATATTTACAATGTTAAAGCAATTTGGAAGCCTACCAGTGTCTCTATCATCATAACAAAATAAATTCTAAATACCTATATGTGTTGATGTGTGCTTTTTGTTTTCCTCACACGTGATGGGGGGGATGTGTTTGCAGGAAGGGGTGTGGGAGAAGGCGGGTGAGTGTGTGTGGAGGGATGTGGGTTGGTCTGTGGGTAGGTGTAGGGCAATTGCCGGGGGGACTGTGGATGTAGGGGACCTTGTGAGGGGGCTGCTCAGGAGGGGTGGGTCTAACTGACCTTTCACAGCAGCACTGGGGGACCGTGCGCTGAGCCCAGCCGGGTCCTGGTGGCCCTGGGGCTGCTTGTGCTGCCCGGCCTGCCCGGCGTGTGGGGGCCGCATGGAGTCAAGCCAGGTCCTGCCAGCCCTGGGGCCGGGAGGCACGAGCAGCCCCAGGGTCAGCAGGACCTGGCTTGGCTTTGCGTGGTCTCTGCGCACCGGGCTGGGTCCTGCCGCTATAGAAAGGGCCTGCATGGGCGGTAGGACCTGGCTGGGCCCGACACGCGGTGACCATGTGCCGTGCCGGATCCTGTCACCATAGGCCGGGCCTGGCCCAGCTGGATGGCAGACAGGCCCCAGGGCCAGCTCCCACCTCTGCCCCACTGTGCCTGCGGTGGGGTGAGGACCTGGGCCAGCCCCATGTGGCTCTCTAATCTGGCTTTGCACTGGAGTGGGTCACATAGCTCCAGGAGGCGCGGCTCCTGTGCGCACCTCCTGGAGCCATGCAACCCGCTCCGGTGCAAAGCCGGACTAGCGAGCCACACCGATCTGGGCCAGGTCCTCACCACCCACAGCCCCAGGGACATCCCCCTGCCACCCCATCACCCACCCACACCCATGAACTCCCCCTCCACTTACCTTGGACAGCGCCGGGGGGCCAGGGGCAGCAGGGCTGAAACCAGAGCGTCTCTTTGGGAGGACGGACTCCCTGCTGGCCCAGCGATATTTTTAGACTCCTGGATATCCAGGGGTCTAATTTTCTCCCTGCACTGAAAACTTGCAATGCAGGGAACATTTTTTTGTTCCTGCACGTGCCTGTTGCCCTGCCTCAAAGGGGTTTGAGGTGGGGCAAGAGGCACATGCGCACTAAGTGCTCTGGAGAGAGGCTAATCTTGGTGGGGAAACAAGATCAGAATCCATGGGTAAGGTTCCAGTTTGGGCCTTTTCTAATAAAGTAGAATAAACCTTTTGGGAGTCTTTTACAAGCATGCTACCTTGTGTATGCATCTACACATCCAAGTTTTGTCCAGACTTGTAAGCAGAAGTATATTGAGAGGGGCTCTTTGTTTGGACGGCCTATGGCATAAGAACAGCATGTACTAAAACGACCATACAAAAGAGCCTTATTTTTACAAGATAGAAGTCTGTATTCTAGGTCAAAGGATTTTAAGCCCCAAATCCAAACTTTGACAGGCTTTTTTGATGTGGGAAAGCTTGGTGAGAATACAGGAGTGGGGCTCACAAAGTGATATTCAGTCCTTGGCTCTGTCAGTGATTTTCTATAGGACCTTGGACGGGTCACTTGCTGTTTCTGTGGCTGTTTCACCACCTGTAAAATGGGAATGATTGTGACCTCCAATTGGGTGTAAGACTTAATTCATGAATGTTCTTAGTATATTTTGAACTTCTTGTGTCTCCTAAACTATGAAAGGACTAGAGCTGTGCAGAACTGGATCTGATTCACAGTGAATATTTCTTTTGGTTTTAAATTCCCTTGCGATGGGCTCAGGGTCTCCCCCCGCCCCCCAGAGGCTATTTGGGATTCAACTGTACCAGTGTAGTTAACCCAGATGGGTACCTTCAGGGTGCTTGGGGGGCTGTAACATTCTAGATTTAATCCAAATCTGTAATCAGGTATTCTTTCATTCAGTCAGGCCACGTTTGTACACCGGAAATAAAAATGCTGCCTCGTGGCTTTGAGGTTGGCTTCAGAGTGGGTTTAATATTTTTCTTAGTATTTTTTGTCCAAAAAAGTGCTTTTAAACCACAACAAAAAATGAAGCTCAACTTACATGGCTTAACTGAAAATCTGTGGTTAGTAACATTTACCAGAAATGGTTCTGAGAATTCTTTTACATTTCAGATTTTCACTGGGAAAAAACAAAAAATGTTGTTGAATGAAACATTTGTTGGAGAGAGAGCAAAAGGCCAAAACTTTCAGTAGAAAATAAGCATTTTCCACCCATTTCTGTTGTTCAGAAAAGTGGCTCTCTTTTATTACAGTGTTCAGTACAATGTCTTATAATTTAGCTTTATATCTATTGGATATCTATTTTTATCTATAATATATCTATATCTATCTATATCTATCTATCTATCTATCTATCTATATATACATACACCTTTCTATCTATATCTTATTCTCTTTCAGAACATATGTTAATATTCTGCTTTGCAGAAAAATCTTGACAGCTCTTAGCAGTTCCCAAACTAGGGGTTGCAACCCCAAGTGTTGTGACAATAAGCTATTTAACCTCAGCCAACTCTGAGCCAAAACTAATACTAGTACTAGTACTAATACTAATACTAGTAATACTAATACTAATTCAAAGTGGGATCCAAGAGCCTCTAATTCCTCTGGCCCTGCAATAACCTCATATAACTGTTACCCCATTGGGCATGTCTATACCTTCATTAATGCGCTTTAGGTAATGCACAGTATATCTAGTAACTCCGGGCCTTTATACACATGCTCTGGGAGTCGGGGTGGGGCACTTTAATTAGAGTGGCTCAAACAAGCTTTAGATAAAGTGCCCCGCCACCATTTTTAAGCACAGGAACGCTAATACACAAGACACTGGAGGCTGCCGGAGTGTGGTAATTACCATGTTCCAGTAGACTCGATTAATCAAGTCTCTTCCAACGCGCTGCAATTACAGCACATCAGAGCAGCCTCGCTGCTCATGCATGTGTGCCCTGTATTGTGAGGAACTAGAAACATATGCATTTTTGTGATGCTCTAAGAACAATAAAATAGGCTAATGTGCATTAAACCAGGGTAGCTTATATCTGAATGAAGCAGGGGTAAAGAACACCTGTCTAGCTTTCACTTATTGGGGGGTATGCGTGGGCACAGGAACAGTTATCACAGAGCAGCTGAGGTGTGATAACAGTTGCCTCCTGTTATTTCCAGGCACATGAAGAGAGGTAAGCATGTGCACTGGATCTCATGACTCCATAGCTGCAAATGGGATCCTGAGTGGAAGAAAGTTTGAGGTTTGCTGTGCTAGGCCACTGTTTTGTGGAGATCATTGGACAATACTGTCTCAGTGTTGTCTTGTGTTACCCCAGTTGTCCAATGCTATTAATGTATCCTTCCTCCGTAGACATGAACCTTGACTTCAATCTCTTTAAAAAAGGGTCATCTTAAATTGGAGACATTATAGGTTAGGATGAAGAGAGCTGATGCGAGTGAAACTACTCATTGCAGCTATTAGAAATACCAGGTTCCCTGTTCATTGACAGAAGTTAAGTGCTCTGTATGAGCTTGTGGTGACAGGCACCAGTGGTGCCGAAAGGCTGAATTTCCTCTGTATCCAAAGAAGTGATCAGCCTTTCACGTGTTCTGTATTTCTCCCCATCTCTTTCATAGAAATGGTCAATGTGTGGAAACAGTCACATGGTGCAAAATCGGTTGCTGTGGAGATTATAGTAATTGCTTATAGATTTTTTTTTTCAGTGGTGCTCTTCGCTGTAGTCAGAGGTGATGAACAAGATTTAGATATTAGGTGGAGAATGAACAACAGGAACTGATTACTTGGTCACCTGGGAAAATAAATTACTTGGAGGGGTATTAGCTGAGCTATGCACAACCTTTCACCTTTTAGACCTCAGAATGGCTCTAGCTCAGGTGTACTTTAAGTAAAAGTTTACCCTGAGGGCTTTTTAATAGTCCTCATGAAACAAATAGGTGGGTTTCAGTGCCCTTAGCAGCCAGAAGCCTGTATCACAAGCACCCTGTCAGTGATAAGAGACAGCGTTATTGGCAGTGTCAGTCTGAGGACAAAAGAATTGGCAGGCAGACTGGATTACTCAGATAAAGGATGTTTCTGTGTAATATGCTGGCATAGTGCATCTGAACCCCCTGTAGTGCCTGGCCCCAGTTAGTTAACAGCCTTCTACTAAAGCAGAATTATTGGAATTTAGCTGAAATGAAATGGGCTTGTTCTTTTGTTCCTGCTAATCCCACGTTTGCCTTCCCTTGCCAACCATATGTCTACGTTTTACTGGCAAATGTCAAATATAGGTGCAAGCGTGCAGATAAGGAAGTCAAAATGCCTTAATTTTAAGTTCAAGCTAACCAACTTTAATTCAACATGTATCAGACCCAGTATTGTCTACTGTACAAAAACATTGCAGGCGTTACTAGTTTCCACATAGATGAGATTTCAGTTAAATGTAGTGTTTTAAAGACTTTGCCATTTCAGTATCACTTAAGTACAGCCCGAGCTTGACATGTGCACATGCACGCATGCACTTGTGTGCACGTACACACACACGCATGCACGCACGTATTAGCCCCCCCACACACACACACACACTAGCCCCCCAGCCCAGTGCCATGTACTGTTTTAATTGCTTATATTTACAGCTTTTCATTTTTAAGGTACAGTTCAGTGTCACAGAATGAAATAGGAAGACATGGCACATCATGCACTTCTAATGGGTGGCGAAGGCACTAGGAGATCTTTGCAAATTCACAGCTTTGGCTCTCAAGTGAACGAAGAAAAACACGTGTTTCTGTTGATCAGTGTCATGCTCTTGCTACTCATTCCCTGAATGCTGTTTTGTATAAGAATGACATCCCCTTTAAATACATAGCCAGCAGTTTGGTTTTATTGAACGTCTGTCATTCACTATGGAATAAATGAAAGGTTTTGCTTGTACACTTTTATTTTGGAGGCTTCATACAACAGCCTGTCACTTTGCAAAGCAGCTGTGAATTTAATGAGAATACAAATGAAAAGCTGTTGATAATTAGGCTGCTGGGTGTTTGAACATTAGTGTTTTTAATTTTAAAAAAAATCAATTAGCTAATCAAAAGAGTGCAATTGAGATGTGCTATTTTTTTCCTAAGCAAGGTGCCAGCTGGGTGACATGATAAATTATAGCTCTGAGTAGGAATCTGATATGATAAAGGACTCATAAGAGTCTTGCTGGGCAATGAAAGGAAGAGGATTTTGACAGACAAGACTGTAGAATGAATCCTGATGTTCATGTGCGGTTGCCAAACTGCATGGTCTGTCTTTGGCCTTCAGCAGTTTTAGCTTAAACTCTGCCAACAGCTACGGAGGAACTTTCATAGATTCATAGACTGTAAGGCCGGAAGGGACCTTGGAAGATCATCGGGTCCAGCCCCCTGCACCAAGCAGGATAGATAACTGGGGGTCAGGTGACCCCAGCAAGGTGACCGTCCAGTCTCCTCTTGAAGATTTCCAGAGGAGGTGACTGCACCACCTCTGCAAGGAGCTTATTTCACAGTCTGGATGCCCTGACTGTGAAGAAGTTTTTCCTAATGTTGAGCATGAATCGATCTTCCAGGCGTTTGGGACCATTACTCCTGGTTTTCCCCTTGGGTGCCCTGGTGAGCAGTTGCTCCTCGAGCCCTTGATGTACTCCCCTGATGTAGCAGTAAACTGCTACCAGGTCCTCTCTCAGCCTTCTTTTCCTCAGGCTGAAGAGTCCCAGATCCCCCAGCCTTTCCTCATATGGCTTGCCTTTTAAGACTCCGATCATATGAGTGGCTCTTCTTTGGACTCTCTCAAGCTTGTCTACATCCTTGTTAAAGTGTGGTGCCCAGAACTGGATGCAGTCCTCCAGCTGCGGTCTCACCAGTGCTGGGTAGACTTGCTACACACCTGGAAGACCTTTGATTACAGAAAGAAATAAGTCTCCTGAGTTATGGGTAATCAGTGATTTTGGAGGTAAGGTGTTAGCCCATGTTCTGTTTTGATTGTGGTCTGTTGTCTCTCAATATGAGGATGACAGACTTCCAGTGAATAGGGAAGTCATTGGTGAGTCCAGAGATGATTGAAGAAGCTAATCGGAGATCTGCATGTTTGACTACAGACATGACATACAGTTCCAGAAGGAAGGAATGGATCCTGGTGATGTCGGGTCACAGATCTTTCTCATTGTCTCTCTCAGCCATTTGCCTCCATAGTGAGGCAAGTTTGCTCGAAATGGTCAATGCCTGGTTGTACTTCACAGCGCCTTTGGGAATGATTCAGTGCTCGAGTCTCCCAGGTATTGATGTCAATATGTCATTTCTTCAAATTTGCCTTCACGGTGTCCTTGAATCTCTTCTTTTGCCTATCTCTAGAGTTGTGACTGTTGGTGAGTTGAGAGTATTGTACCTGTTTTGGGTACCAATTGTCAGGCATCCTTTTCACATGTCCTGACATGTCCAGCGGAGCTGGTACCATATAAACATGGCTTCAATGCTGGTGGTGTTTTCTTGAAGTTCTTTCTTGATTGCTTCTTTTGCTTACACCATTTTTTAGGGATACAAGTGGACATGCTGGAATATATCAAATGATGATCAGTCCAGCAGTCATTTGTGCTGGTCAGTGTGGTGATACATGCATTGCGACAGTCCCAGACCTACACTAGACTATAGTCAATCAGGTGCCAGTGTTTTGAGTGGGGGTGAATCCGTGATGTCTTCCATTTGTTGCTTTGACAGAATAGGGAATTTGTGATGGTGAGATCATGTCCTGAATACTTGCCCAGGAGGAGAATTCCATTTGAGTTGACTTTCTGCATCCCTGCCTTTCCAAGTGTTTCTTTCCATAGCTCTGGGGCCCTACCCACTCTAGCACTGAAATCATCAAAAAGAATCAACTTCTTTGGGGACATATGACAGGATTTGGCTGAGTTTAGAATAAACTTCTTCCTTTGTTTAGTCATCTGCATCAAGGGTCAGAGCATATGCACTGACTGTCGCATGGTGTGTGTTGGTCAGTGGAAGACAAAGGGCCATTTGGTGCTCACTGATGCCAACAGGACATTCTGGCATCTGAGTTATAATCTTGGTCTTGATAGCGAAGCCAGTGCTATGGATGTCTGTCTTGTTCATCTTTTCCTCTCCCAAAGAAGGTGTAGCTACCACCATGCTCTGTGAGCTGCCCCTTCTCTTGTACATCTGGTCTCAATGAATGCAGCAATCTAGAAATTGAATTCTGCAAGTTCTCTGGCCACTACTGCTGTTCTTTGTTCTAGTCAGTCACTGTTAGGGTTGACCATCAGTGTGCAGATGTTCCAGGTTGCAACTTTATTTCTTGATTCAGACTGCAGATAGACTGATCCCTCTGGAAGCAGTTTTCCAGTCAAGCGAAGTGAGATGGTCTATGTTCAGTTTTTTAGTTTAACACCTTTTCTATCCCCTGCCCGATATGGAGTGAGTAAAGTGACTCCTAAATAAGCCTGCTTAGTTATGATTGCATCTACCAGATTGCACACCTGTTTCAGCTCCAGGTACAAGAAGACCACCATGCAATCATTGCCTGTGAAGGTCTGTGACTAGGGGCTTCCGATAATCACTAGCACCTTCCTCCCATCACTGTAGGACTTGCTGAGGGAAGACACCTGCATCTGCCTTGTTTAATGTGAGGATGCTGTTGGGCATCAGCAACTGCACGATACTTTGCAGGAAACAAACCTTAATCTGATGGCAAGGAAAACCTAAATGACCAGAGGTTTATGTTCCACTGCAGCCTTCATCCACCGCTGTAGCTGTTGTGATGTCGTCCTCCTTCATCTGTCTGCTCCACCATTGAGAATTTTAATTTTTGTTTTTGGAGTGCTGTTAGTCTGGAAACCTCATTCTTGACCTTGCTGCCATGTGTGATCCTAACAGGAGTACAAAGCTCCAGAAAGCATCTGGAAGTCATTGGTAGGGACCTACTCAAATCATGATTTTGCAGATTTTGCAGAAGTGCAAAATCTGTGAAAAAAACACAAACAATTAAAATAAGTCAGTCAGAGGCATAGGGGGGTGCGGGGGGGCACATGCATACACAAACATACATTTTGTTTAGCCTATAAAGGGCAAATGTGCCTTGCCTTCTACTTGACATCAAACTAACACGGCCAACTCTTCTTCTTCAGCAGTTCCTCAATCAATGATGATTGTCTTCCATGTCTTATCTGTGTGTCCAAAGATGGCTAATGAGGCCTGTCCAGGATCAACAGACTCTAATGCAGCTTGGACATGTGGGGTGGGTGGCGCTGGATTCTTGCTTTGAACTGCGACACAGTTTCTGCTGCTCTTGCTTTTCCATCTCCTGTTGAACTTGTGAGGTTTCTAAATACTGAAATCCCCGCAGCAGATTTTTTCTCCATTTGGGGTGGTCCTGAGCGATAGTCTCCCATGAGTAGACATTGATGTTGCATTTTTTTTAAGTTGGCCTTGAGGATGTCCCTGAAGTGTTTTCTCTGCCCTCCTCTTGAGCGTACTCCTTGCCTGAGCTGGGAAAATAAAACTTGCTTCAGAGCCTGGAGTCAGACATCCAGATGACATGGATGTCAGCCTTCATCATTTCTTCATCAATGTCAGCCTTCTGCGAGAGACAGCTTCCAAGGTACAGGAAATACTCACTGTCCTCCAGAGTCTCGCTGTGGATCTGGATTACTGGAGCTGGAGACTGTTCATTAGGGGCTTGTTGGTGAAGGACCTTAGTCTTCTGAATATTTAGCACAAGTCCCATTCTCTTGTATGCCTCAGTAAAGATATCAGCGATTGCCTGAAGGTCTGCTTCCAAGTGAGCACACAGTACAGCATCATCAGTGCACTGGAGCTCAATGATTGAGGTTGGGGTAGTATTAGTTTTGGCTCGGAGTTGGCTGAGATTAAATAGCTTATCATCCATTCAGTAGTTTAGCTTTACTCTGGCTGGAAGCTTGTTAGTGGTCAGATGTAACATAATGGCAAGGAATGAGAACAGCACTGGAGGGATGATGCAGCCTTGCTTCACTCCCATTTTAAATCTGTAATAGACCCATTACTGGGAACCACCACTCGCATACTGTCAGGGAGCAGGCAGAGGATGGTGCCAAATTTCAGTGGACATCTGTACTTCAGAAGGATCCTCCACAACACTTCTTGGCTGACAGAGTTGAAAGCCTTTGTGAGGTCTAAGAAGGCCATGTGGAGAGGTTTATGTTGTTCTCCTGCAGCTGGCAATCTGTGAAGAACATGTCAGTTGTGCCTCTTGATGCCCTAACCCTACATTGAGCTTCTGGAAGGAGCTCTTCAGCAAGTGGAAGGAGACAGCTGAGGAGAGTTCTTGCAATGATCTTTCCTGTGGTGGACAGCAAGGCAATCTAGTCCCTCTGTAGTTTCCACAGTTGGACTTGTCTCCTTTTTTGAGACTGTCACAGTCATGGCATCCCTGAGGCCTTCTGGGATTTCCTCATCATTCCAGATCCTAAAGATGAAGGCTTGAAGCTCATTTCAAGAAGACTGATTTACAAAGCAGGTTGATAATCAGACCCTTTTCAGGCGTTTCAAATTGAGCAGCTAAAAATGTGAAGCCCTTGAAAGAATGAGTCACTTCTGAAAATCTGGAGTGGGATTTTCAGAAATGCATAACTGATTAAGAATACAACTTGCATGAGGAGGAGGGAACTGAAACTCTAAAGTCACTTGAGTGTCTTTGAAAATCCTACCCTTGGTCTCTGTCCCTGGTTTCTCAGTTTATTTTTGAAACTATGTATTTTTCCAGAACACACAAATAGACAGAAAAGGTGAAAATGAATGTTCCTTAACTTGTGCAGCTAACTACATATTAACTATAACACTTGCCATGTTGTTATGTTGAGCTAAAGGGCTGTAACATGCACTAATGGAAGGCATGACAAAACCTGTTGTTCTTTCAGTGGGAGCAATTATTCACCTACCATAACTCCTCCATGCAATGCTGAGAAGAATAGACCTCATGGTATGAGTCAAACTGTAATATGTGTGGTACAAAGCTGGGGTGAGAGCTACAGCCCAGGAAGATTGTACTTGCCAGAAGGCTGACATACTTGACAGTGAAAGAAAGTTCTTCAAGCTCTGCTTCCTTCGTACACCTCGTGAACCGACTTTATATAGTCATTGTATTTCAAATGAGTGCTCCTGAAAATGTAGAGCTTGGCTGGAGGCAGGTAGAATAAGAGGAAAATATACAAATAGCTTGCTTAGAGCTCTGACTAATGGCCTTTAATCGGGACTGGTAGGATTAAGGGCCATTTTGGCCTGGATCCTGCCTGAATCTGCCCAAAATGGGAAACAAGATGAGCCTGACAAACTCCATTCCAGTGATCTCTAGGGTGACCAGTTACTCCCCTAAGCTATCCCACCACCCCATCCTGGTGCCCCACACCCACACCTCATTTATTTAAGCAGTTTCTTCTGACATTTTCTAGGGTCTGTCCACACCACATGTAGAGCACTCTAAGTAATGCTTTAGCTTGAATCTTCCATCCATTGCTTTTAGCCCTTTGCCCAGCATCCCAATGTAAATGTTAAAAGCTGACTTTGAGGGGAAGTAGTTCTGTAATGGAACAGAACATGCCGGATCCCGCAACCCATATGTTCGTCTTTCACCAGTATGACAGCTGTGGTCTTTGGAGTAGACTGAAATATGAAGGCAGGGAAGGGCATTGACTTGGCTAGTCTATGAAGGGGGTGGGGAAGACCGGAAACGAGTGTGTCTTGCTTGTGCCTGATATACATAAAAACAGGAGGCTGCAATCTATCCCAGTTCATCCCGGTTGAGCTCTTGGTCTTTTTTGTCTGTTGCCTTGGAATTTGCACGCCGTGCTGAATGACAGCTGCATACAACAGATACGCAGCTGTTGTCAAATTTGACCTCAGGTTTTCCAGGGATTTTTAGTGTCACGTTTTTACCATGATCCTACGGATGGTGGTCGGAAGTATTTGGAGCAGAAGAAAGTAGGTCCCTGTGTATAGGAAGAAGAGGACTGATTCAGATCAAGGTACCAGTGTGAAGAGAAGCACTGTGTAGGGGACAGGGGTGTCAATGAAAGAGAATTAGGGGTGGGAGAGTAGACGTTTCATAAAGCATGGCAAGGAGTGAAGGGAAATAAAAGCTGAGCAAGAGGCAGGGTATAATGCACTTTGAGAAAAGGAGGAAGAGAAGATAGGGTAAAATGGAAGGAAGTATTTCTGCATGCAGCTGCCCTGAGCATTTCCACCCATCCCCTCGGAGGTGAATATCTCTTCAGTTTTCTGCAGTGTAATCACTGTTCAGCTAGACTGCTCCCACTTACCCAAATCCTCCAGGCACATGGTGCTGCCTCTGAACACCACTTGCTCTTACCAAGACATAAGGCAGCTCTTGATACCATAATCCAAGGATTTTGTGCCTTCCGAAGAGCTGGTGTTATCTTAAGACCTCCATGTGGTCAAGGCTTTGTGAAACTTCCTGTCTTCCTCCCTGGCTTTCATAGTTAAGGTACGCCACGTAGAGCATCCCAAAACCAGCGAGGAGAGTGCTGCCAGCTGCAACAGCTGTTTTTATAGACCTTGTATCTGAAGATGTCTGTAGCTCCCAGGTTTGAGGGGAGGGAACAGGAAAAATAAAGGATGAAACACAGGAGATATGAGGCTTGAGCTCCTCAGACTACCTTGTATGGCCTTTGAACCAGTCGTGTTACCTTTTTATGCCTGAGTGGGGATATCACTTGTTCTGTAGTGATCTCCATTCAAAAGTCAACATTTTCCCCCCAGTTATTACCCAGGAGCTGGCACCTCATCAGATACCACTGTGACGACTTGCCAAATGCTGTCATTTATACCATGCCATAATTAGTTACTGTCCGGCTTAACATACCCTCCACTAAGGATCTCGATGCTTTTTATAAGCATTATGTATAGCTTTTATATCATTCGATTGGTTGTCCTTGAACTAATAATCCTCCCATCAGAATAAGGACAATCCATGGCAGATAAAAGGCAGTAGTTTTACTGAGCCACCCACGAAGGTGACTTGTATATTTTGTATCTAATAATATATCTAACACTATATCTCTATATATTTATATATATATATGCCTGCTTTTCAGTTAAATTTATTAGAAGAGCCCAGATGCTACATTGAGATGGATGCCAAAGAGAGAGAAACAATAATATAATGGCAAAAGCCTCCGCTTTGGTTTATTTAAAACCCCTTTTTATATTTTTTTCAAAGCATTCTTGTCAGCATTGCTTAAAGAGCTGACTCTTCTCTCTGCCCCCCATAACCATGTCACCAACACCTTTGGTGAGAGACGCTGGGCTGCTCCATTTCGTTACCTCGCTGTTCTCAGCGTGTCTCTCCGATGTTTCTCTGGTTAATTAAAGTTTACTGCAGCAGCAGCAGGAGTGGGCTGAGAGCGCTGATGAAGAGATGACTAACAAAGTAATCGGCATGTGATTATAGCGTGGGCTGCCAGGCACAGATTAGCCTTCCCCGGACTCTGCTTTTATCTTAGCTCTACGTTTTGACATAATTCTGTGTTAACGATACATGGGATTTCAGTCCCATCTAGCTGATCACATTAGGACAAACTAGACAAAAGGACTCTGAATTTCCAAAGCCTCTATTTCAACTGAGGTTGCTGCTGCCTGGATGAAATGTGGCAGTGGGTGGTTGGCTCCTCTCTCACTCCATAATTCTTGTTCTGTGGAAGGTGTTCAGAGGGTGGGCAGTGTGTGCAGAAAGCTAAGGTGGCATTACAAAGGCACATCCCTTTCAGTGCAAGGTCCCTTCCAGCCCTACTTCCCTGTGATCCTACACGCATGCATCACAGGGGATCATGTCTCAGAATTTCAGTGGCTGCCAGCTCATGCAAAGGGGAGGGAGCTGGAGCAGGGAAGGATGAGTTGTGGATTAGTCATTGAAAAATAAACTTTGCACAGGTGGAGAGGACGTGAAAAATTATATGCACAGAACATTTCTCAATGTTTGGAGAGGACGGGTTTAACAGAGCTTTTATGGATTGCCACTGATGTTTACCTGAGGACCCAGGACTGATAGGCCAGCTTCAGGGATCCCGTGTTAACGCTTCTGGTTGCTGCTTGCAACTCTTTGTTTGGCTAATTCAGATGTGCTTAACAGCCCTGTACCTATGCAGCAGCTTGGCTACTGTGCTGTAGTAGGGAACTGTGCAAAGATTATGTCTGTGTTGGCAGGCAAATGACACAGCGAGCATCCCCTCTTTCCTTCAGAATCCCCCTGTCCAGTGGGATGGCCAAAGTGGGCTCTATTTGGAAACTGGGGCAGAGTTGACCCAAGCCAAACACGTAACTGAGGACATATTGGCCCTATTAAGAGCTGATTTTTCATGGTGTCTGTGTCTGTCAGCATAAAATGTTTAGGATTCACGTGATACTGAGCACCTAGTTTGGGGCTGTGCAATCATTTATACCTCCAGTCTGGGAATAATAAGGGTTGAAGCCTTGACTTCAGTTCCAACGTATGTGAAGTATTGTGAAAAGGATAGTGGTGAGAAGCTTGTCTAGTTAACCCCCCTTTCTCGTCACTTATCTTTTTGCTGTAAAGGACAGCAGGTCCTCCACCTTCCACAGGGTTTAGGAGCGTGGAAACTTAAACACAGTTCAAGTGTTTTCCTGGCACCTGTTTTGCACACTGTATCCACATCCTGGCTTCTACCTGATGCTTATGTTACAAACTCTTCAGGGACAGAGGCTGCCTTTACCTTTCATAGCAGTGCCTCTGCGTACTTTGACAATGCACATAACAAGTAGCTGCAAATTACACCTCGGGCTGGATTACAGGTTCATAGATAATCCCCTTTACTTAGGCTATGCAGAAGGATAAATGAAAGGAGATGGTAATGGGAGACAGCATAACAGACCTTGATAGGAAAGGCTTTGGCAGGCAACACAAAGGAGGAAGCAATTCTATGTGGACCCACCTCATAGTAAGACCTCATAGTTTCATAGTAGCTAGGGTCAGGAGGGACCTGAACAGACCATCTAGCCTGACC
>NW_005842046.1:60732-92530 GCF_000455745.1 Alligator sinensis
TGATCTGGCATTGGCGGCTCATGTTCATCTTGGAGTCAGTAATGACTCCAAGATCCCTTTCCACCTCTGTGCTTTCAGGAAGGAACTCCCCAGCCTGTATGAATGCTGCGGATTTCTTCTCCCAAGGTGCAGCACCCTGCATTTGTCTATGTCGAACCCCATCCTATTCTCGTCTGCCCACTTTTGTAGTCTGTCTAAATCTAGTTGCAACCTCTCTCTCCCTTCAAGTGTGTCCACCTCGCCCCAGCTCCTTAAGCTAAAGTTTAAGCACTGAAAGATCACTAGTGTCATCAGCAAACTTGAACAGCGTGCTTTCCACCCCCTCATCCAAGCACTCATAAGCTGCTAAAGGTTTCATATATGTAATAACACCTATGCAAAGTGTTTAAAGGTAATATTGATTTAAATCAGTACATGAATCCACTTCAGCCCTCTTCATTCCACCTTCCCTTTGTGCACCTTCAGGTGGTTGGATTTTTAGACAGAAGTATGCACAAAAAAAGAATATGAATGTTTCTCAGATATTAGCGGAGCGGTACTTTTAGATTTCCCCATGCAAGCATGCATGTTCCTGAAGTGCTTGTGTGTTCATCCAGACCAAACAGAAATAATACCATCTGACTTGCCGGGCCAGTGGCAACTACACAATGTGACTTGAGTTTTGAACATGAACACCGGGCACAGAATAACATGATTAGAAAACCTATTAAGAATGGAATAGATTTATGAAAATCAGGAATGGGAATGAAATTTAAAGCCAGTGGCTAAGTTGTGTGAATGGGGGGATTGTTTGCTGAGATCTTAAAATAATTGGGTCTATGCCAGTGCAGATGCTGGGACCCCAGGATGGTGACTTCACCATTTCTAGCTGCTACAGCATCCAAATAGATGTGAGAAGACCCAGAATGGTATGAATTATACCTGGGAACAGAAGTTCACCAAAATGGACATACCCAAAACCATGGACTTCAAGACATTGATTCTCAAGGCTCATTTTAACTTACCTTTCACCTCTACCTTTTCTAACTTCTCTTTGTTTCCCAGAGGACAGCTACTCACTTCCCTTATAAGTGGTCATATCGATCAGCTTAATTATGTTAGAACAATGAGCGTAGTCTAGCTTGTTCTTAGCTTGGACTATACCTGCTTCTTTCCCAGACCTGATGAAGAGGGGTGGTTTCATATCTTTTCTAATTATGCAATTTAGTTGAGTAAAAAAAGTGATCTTGCCTCTTAAATCTTGCTGGCTTGTGTGGCTGTGGGAAAAGCCTGCAAAACCCGTAGCAAGGAATGGATAGGATTTCTGAATGATTTGCTGACAAGGTCCTTTCACCACATCTGATGAAGTGAGCTTCAGTTCACAAAAGCTTGTGGGGTGTGTGTAATATCTTATTTAGTTAGTCTAAATGTAGTCAGCCTTCTGACTGATTTCAAACTAACACAGCTAACTAACTACTGCTTGCTGGCAAGAGCCATCCAAGCTCATTGCAACAACATGGGCTTCTGGCCCGAGAGCACTGTTTCGGAGGTGCTCCAGAATGAATTATTAATGAATCCTCCCCCCATCCCCACCTCCTATCCGGTCAAGTTTGCTGAGCTCTTGGGTTTTAAATGGTTAAAATAAAAAGATTTGTTTCTGGTCCATTTATACCTGTCAAGCCACTGTTTGTTTTATAAGCGCTTACTAATTAAAATAGTCTCTTGATCAGATCCCCCAGCAAAGCAAATAATGATGTTAAAATGCACAGCTTCATTCAGTCCATTGCACAGCAGAGGAGAGATCAGGGGCTCAGCACCCAAATGGGGCATGGCTAAAATTGCACTTATGGCAGACAATAGGTATATCTTATCAGGGAAGCTGTCCCACCCCCACCACCCTCCCCACCCCAAGCAAGGCAGGACAAAACAAAACAGAACTCCCTAGCTATATAATATGATTTTAAGTCACAAAAACACCGGTTTGAGATGGCCAGTAATGAGATGTAAATAACCTACAATCGCACCAGGAAGCTAGTGCTGAACTGACAAGGTTGTCACTCACAAGTCAATTTTCCAGGCTTCGTGCTGAGCTAATTGTAGCTCATGTTTTCTTCCCCTCCCAGTTCCTGTGCATACTTTCCCAAATACGGAACTCCAAAAAATTGACCAATTTGGGTAGATGATAAATATGATGGCACAGGTCTATTTGCTTCACTCTAATACAAATCATAGCCAGGGTAAATTTGGTAGGGGTTTTCCCCTCCCCAAGCTGCAGGCGAAGAGAGAAACCCTAGGTTTTGTATTGGAAGCATGCAGTTCTAGTGATTGTAATTGGTTATCATGCTGTTCACTTCTCCGGGTCCAGGCTACACTGTAGACATGCTTATAAATGGTGGTAAAACCACTTGAAGACCATCCAAACTGTGGACTGGGTTGATTTCAAGACTATCAAACTCTATCTCAATTAGTAAACTAGCTAAAACCAGGCTTGTAGTGTGGCTCTGACCATTTTGGAAGCCAGTTTTAAAAACGAATTCCTAGTGGAGAAAAGGTTCTTATTTAAATGCTGTTCAGGTGTGTAAAGACCCAGAGCAGTGGCCAGCTGATATGTATTAGGCTGTGGGAAAGGACCAAGAACTGCAAGGCAGATTCTGTAGCTAACTCAGACAAAAAGCTGGATTTAAGGAGCTGGGGTGTTAATGGGATCTGCATTTGCCAGTTGTGTACTGATTCTTGTGCCCTTTGTGGGATCTTTCATAGACATTAGGGCTGGAAGGGACCTCAGAAGATCATCAAGTCCAGCCCCCTTTGTGGGATCTGAACACCTAATTGCTGAAGAGTTTGAAATCTCAGCCATGGCATGCCACCAGGGTCTCCACTTACCTGCTTGTGGCTCCATATGAAAGGGGACCTGAAGTCCTAGAGGTGCTCTGGCCCTAGCTTTGACATAGCACATTCAGCACCACTCCCCGGCTGGCCCCTACATTACACTCTGAAGAGGAAGGCTGGTTTCTTAATTGCAGTGAACATGACCTTGGCAGCCCCATTTCCCCATTGTCACCTTTCTAGGAATTGTGCTTTTTTCTTTTTTAAAATATGCCGGGTGATTTTTTTTTTTTTTTTTTTTTTTAACACTCTCTGCTTCAACATAATAGGGTGGTTGAAGCTCTGTGATCCCAAAGAAGGTTTTTTTTATGTCTCTTTATTTTTTGTATTGAAATAGAACCTAGCTAAGTTTGGGATAACTGAAAAAAATGGAACGGGGATCTTGCCAAAGGCACAAAAGGGACTTGCTGTTAAAATAAGAATAATAAAGGAGCAAGAACATTGATTTTTTTTTTTCAGTTTGCCTTATTTAAGTTGGGGGCAGGGGAAGGAAGTAACATGTTTGCAGATGGTGGAATATGATTCATCAGCTAATGGGATCATAATGCCTGGCCAAGGAAGATGTCATTACCCATTTATGAATCTTGGGATGATACACACACTCTCCAGCATCGAACACATCTCTACATGATCATTCAGCCTGCTGATAGATGAACTCCTCTCCCACTCCTTTGCATCCCCATCAAATGCAGCTTCTGATAAGCTCTGATTTATAGACAAGTGACTTAGTTGATGGTGAAGTGCTCTCATCCCCTGATGCATAAGAGCTGTTCTTCACTTTATTAATAATGGCTTGAGAGGCAAACTGCTGGTTAATCAGTGGCATTAAATGGAAGTGGTCTTTAAAAAAAAAATCCCCTTCATTTAAAATACATCCAGGGTAACAGGCAAACCATGACAGTAGGTATTGTACAGGCATTGCAGACCTCTTGGGTTGAGTGACAAAAATAGCACTTGTTAGTGCAAGCAGTGTCAGTTAGTTTTTTACTGCAAACTAATATGTCCTCAAGGCTCCTCAGTGTTCCAGGAATTAAGAGGCACTTACAAAAAGGGGAATATGTCTTAATTCTTCATTTTAAACTTTATATACAGCTTTTTTGGGGAGTGTCACAGGGGTTGACTAGTGGCACACTTTCCTTAGAGCCAACAGCTCAAGGCACAGGGTTCTTGCAAGAGGTTTTGGATCTATCATCCCAACTGCACTGCAATATAGAGGCATGGTGAGTTTTTGGAGAGAATAATCCAAATTCCCCCCGCACTTACACCTGCAATCAGACTCCCAGACTGCAATGTAGTCATCCTGAATAAGAGCAGCTACCAGGTGACAGATGTTGGTGGTCAAGAATTGGAATTGGCTACCTAGAGAAATTGTGGGATCTCCATCCCTGGACATTTTCGATAGGTTGGACAGATGCTTGCTTGGGATGGTTTAGTCAGGGTTGATTCTGGCTTGAGCAGGGGGCTGGACTAGATGACTTTGTGAGATCCCTACCAACCCCACTTTCCTGTGATCCCATGACCCATTTAGCCTCAATAAAGTCGCACACCAGGGAGGGACTGTAGGTTAGGAATGAACTGACCTTTCAGAGAAGGCTTACATTGGCTGCAGGTGGTAGGTTGCTCATTGTTTGGTAAGTTAATTTAATTAGATTATCATTCTAGATTCTTGTTATATCATTGCTGCTTTAGGGAGTGGGGAGGCATTAGCATGTGCGTATAATGATAAATCTCTAATTCAATTAGTCTATAAGGTGCAAATCTACCCTGCCTGTATAATGATGAACAGCAAAAGCAGTGAGGATCCTATAGAGGAATGGTTTAAGCCCTTTAGCTGGGGAGCTCCGCATGGTTTCTTAAGCCAGCTGAGTGACTCAGAACTGTGACGTTACAGAGCTCCAACTCCTGATCAGCAGACTGGAGAGAAAAAAGCAGCATGTTGTCTATAAATTAGGCTGGGGAGGAGGGTGGGAGCGGGGCACTATTGCCAAGGCCAGTACTTTTTTTTTTAGATTGTTTTGCAAGCCTGTATTTTGCTATTAGAGCTGTGCGCTGTCTGACATTTGCCTCAGAATGAGAAGGCATGCTGTATACCAACTTATCACATACTTGGTAGTAAGTATTTGCAGATTTTAGGACTAATCTATGCATGACGTTAGACTTAAATCCGTGTTCCCAAGCAATTCCACATGTGGATGCTTTTTCCTGGATTAAGTGCCTTGTTCCAGGCTAGTAAATCTTTGAAAGAAGGAAGAAGCTAAAGCAGAACAGGCACTCTCTTGGAATCAGCAAATACTCATAAGGATTTATTTAAGAATAGGTACTGTGTGTTGAAGTCTCCCTTTACCTCAATCTAGAATAACTTTCAATAGCAAACAAGCCCTTAGTTTCTATTCTTTTTCTTCTTCTTTTTTCTTTCTAACAATTAGCAAATTAAAAAAAAATGCAGCCACTCATCCTCCTTCATGCTGTGAAACGCTGTGGTACCAGGGATGTGTTGGTAGCTGTGTACAACCAAGATTAATTCGATCTGGCCACGTCTTCTACCTATCCATGTACACAATAAGTAACCAGCAGAATTCCTTAGGAGTTAAAAATACTGTGGAAGAGGTGGCAGTAGGTGTTAAACAACAACAGATATTATTTGTAAGCTGTTGCTGTGACACCTCAAAGGCCTTTTAGGCTTTGGTTTGACTTCCAGCTGTTTTTACTAGTCCTGTGTATTCCAGCAACATTAAACTCTGTATCCCCTAGGCTAGACTTGCCAGTCAAGTGACCCTGCAGTGAACTCGGAGGTGTGAATGTGCCTGTTGGTTAATTTATATGCTTTTATAATGTTGAATCAGTGTACAGCAGAGAATATATAACTGGCACGGAATACATATTCCATTTTTGTGACACGTTTTCCTCTAACGGCCTTTTGAAGGTGCATCATAATTGCAGCATAATTGAAAGAACAGCTTCTGCAACTAACTCTGTAGTAAGATGCCAGGGAAGTCCCGAGTCTCAAGCTGCCTAGCACAGATAAATTCCGAATGCTCTGTAAAGCTCCAGTCCTGCCATCATTTGGCATGCCATAGCAAAATAATTCTTCTGTCCATAGTCCAGAGGATTAGTACCAATAGGAAAGAAGTTTTGAATTAAAAAAACAAAACCAAACAAGACCCCAAGTAGTCATCTTGTAGGAATGTAATCCTGTGCCATCTAGTCAACCAAGCTATTCAGAATAATTGCTTAATCAGCCTCTCTAACACTTAAGGATTGTGGCATATGTAGGATTGTTCCTTTAAGATATAGACATCAATACATGGCAAATTAAGTGACTAGGTAAGGAAGCTTCCAAGAAATTGGTTTACAATGTCTAATGCTGCTGCTTAGTGCTGTATATATGAGTAAAGCATTTGAAAAACACTGTCTAATTCTCACAACACTCCTGCAAGCTAAGGAATCATCCCCATTTTGCACATAGATGAATGAATTTGCTTAAGGAAACAGTGTGATTTCAGGGGCAGAGCCAGACTTGGGACTGGAGATCCTGGATCCCAGCCCTGGCTGCATTTGCCAGGTGACTGGTATATCTGGTATGCACCTGGAGCCATTCTGAGCACGTGAGCCTGAGCTGACTTCTCCTCTCACTTTTTCAGCTGAGAATAAGTGAAAAGGGCCAAACAAACAGGTTGGCTCAAGATGACAGGAGAAGTTAGTACATGCCTAACCACCAGTCAGTCCAAGCTGCTGATGGGAAAGCTCAGTGCCTGCAGGCCTCGAGCCAGCGATGTCGGAAGTGTGTGGGTGGAAGTGACAGATGTCAGGCTGTGACTCTCCTTCTATTTTGGTCTAAGACAGAGGTAGCCGGTGAACAGCTAAATCACTAGCTCACTGCCTTTTGAAAGGAGGTGCTCAGTTCTGGGCATCAGCAACTCCTACATCCCGAGGCAGGAGGTTTCTCTCTTATGCCCAGCCGCCTTCCACCTCCCAGACACACATGTGTAATCTTGGGAGAGTGGGGAGGAGAAAAAAGAAAAATAATATCAGATTTTGCTGCAGTGCACCATAATATACATATTTCCATATTCAGTTAAAAAAAAAAAAAATACCCAGGAATGTGAGCAACTCCCTGCCCTTATTACAGAGAGCTAGTCACCCAGAGCACTGATTATGTGTAATGCACCAGTCATAAAGCAGTGGGTGTATGTTAAAAAATCAGAGAAGGAATGGAATGGAAGGTGGGGGGGGGGAGAGAGACTTGGAAATGAATAACCTGCTGCTACTGAGCAAGCAAGCTCCATTATCTGTGTTAGTATAAAAATACCCACCCACCCCCAAAAAATGTACTAAATTACCCCTGCGTGCCAGAAATCTCTGATCAAGTGTATTTGCTTACACTTGACAGAACCCAAAGTGCATCTGTACGGAGTACTTGAGTAGGTGGTGAGACTTCAGCAGCCGACGTGATGGCTTCTATTTTATTTTATTTATTTATTCTGAAACGGCTTTTGAAGCCCAAACAGCAGTCTGCCCTGGAAGGTGTCTCCACTTGGGATTCATTACCATTATTATCAGTAGCAATGTGCCTCTGGCTAATTGCACCTTCAGTGTGACTGACAGCCCTTGATTAGACAATATTGCTTCCCTCTCCAGGGGAAAGGGGATCCTTTTCAGGTTAAAGACTAAGTCACCGCTAAATAGATGATAATTTCACGGGGGCCGTTATTGCAGCACATGCCTGAACTAAGGCTTGCCACTACTCAGCTTCCTCCCCATCTTGTAACCTTCTCATTGCTGTGCTGGGAACAGGAGATGGGCCTGAACCCTGGATCTGTGCATCTACCAGCTTTGAAAATTTGAAGCAACACTAAATTATCCAAATTTTCTACCTTGGCCCCATATCTACTATGTATTCAGTATAAACCTCAGTGAATTTTTACTGGGATCTCAAAGTTTTCACTGCCATGAGCCCTCCATTCTATACCTGTCCAGAGCAGTATAGTATAAGAATATAGGAGCAGTAAGACATGGAAATAATAGTGATGGGTAACCAGCAAGGGTCTTCAAGATTGTTTGCTTTAGGCATGTCTCTGGAAACTTGGGGGATCTTGTGAAAAACTGCTAGTGTAGACTGCTTCCATTGACTGTATGTCAGTATTTGTGTGCTGAATGACATTTCAGCCATATCTACCCACAGACCTTATTGCACCCTTGTCAGCACACATGGGGCTCCCACTAACTTTACTTAGGGGCCCACACACATTCATCAGTAGTGTTTAATTTTAACTGAGGAGTGTAAAAAGCCTTTTGAATTGCCTTGAAGTTACTGGGAGCATTCAGAGTTCTGTTGCATTTGAAATAATTTGTGTGCATGCAGTCAGTATTGCCTGGCGGATGATATTATGCAGTGTTTGCCTATCCAACAGATTTTAAGCACTGTCTGTGGTGTTAATGAGCACCATCTAAGACTGATAGCATCTGCATCTTTCATTGTTCCCATCTTGCAAAAGCATCGACATGGATCAACAGTGCAGGTTGGTCACTAGCATTTCCACCATCTTGCTAACTCTGCAAGATGATTCATTAGCCATCCAGAATAGGTAGGCTGCCCCTGCCAAATGTCCCAGTCAAAATGAAGAAGGTTTTAAGGAATCTGCTTTGAAACCAACAGCTATTCTACCAACCTCAAACTCTCACTTCCTTTTTGTTGGGGGAAACCCAGCAATGCTTGAATAACTGAGTAATGGCCATGTCTCTGTAGTAGCAATAGGAGACTCTTTGATTACTAAAAACATCTTCCTCAAAATACCCACATGAAACCACAGCCTGAAGTAAGCCTAATTTAGAGAGCTGAAAACACTTCTCAGCGGCAAGATGGTAGAAAATGCCAAGGACCGGTCTACTCTAGGCCAGGGATGACCAAGATATGGCTTGTGGGCCAGATGAGGCCCATGAAGCTGTGTCATTGCCTCCCCATTGTTCTAGATACGTGCCATGGCAAGCAGTAGCCGTGTTAGTTGCCATTAGTTCCCAACTATATACTGAATGCAGTAAGCCTTAGTGTAGTGTTACAGGTTGAGAGAGCTGTCACGGTAGACAAAAGCAAGCCAGAGAGTCTTCTCAAAATATTCTGGGAAGTGTCTCTGACTTTAATTGCTCAGGAGTTGTTAGGTTTCCCCAGCACTAGGGAAGTGAAACTTTGAGGTTGGTTGAGCTATGGCAACAGGGGGATACTCACTCTTTCCTCTTTTGGGTTGAATCTGGTAGGAATGTACCAGCAGTTCCATGAGGTCGAATGAGCTCTCTCTCGATTTCTGTTGGGGGTGGGAAAGCAACCAGACTTTTCATGCCTTTCTTATTGGTGCTTTAAATGGAGTTATAGTCACCAAAAGTCTTGTATCGACAGCTCTGGAGATAAAGTGCTTTAACCACAGAACGGACTTCTATGCAGTAGCAGGACTGGAAGCTTTTTTTCCTGCAGTGCTGCATCCCTGTTCCTGGGGGACTCTTTTTAAGGACAGAAGGGTCTTTAAGGCTGGATTCCCCACTAGACATTATGTCTGTCTGAATCTCTCTGTTTTTCAATGATTATATACAGGCTGTTTGGCAGGTTCAGTCAAATGTGTGGTAGGCAGTTGTATGTCCACAGCTCCCCCCACCATCTCATTAGTTGCAAGTCTCAGGACAGAGAAGAAATGCTCTTCCTCACCCCCAGAGGGGGTCCCTTAGGTTAAGTACATTGTGTAGGAGAGTGGTTGGCTCTGCCGCTGCCCTTGAACTGTACCATGGGGTGCGATGTACCAGGTATCAGTTTACAGAGGTGAATTGTGTTGCTTTTCTCTAGCAAATTTACTTGGTCTTCCTCACAGGGGAGTTGTAAAGATTGAATTAATTGTTTCTTATGTGCATTGAGGTCCTCCAGCAAGCTGTGCTGTCAGTGTGTGAAGTGTTGAACAGAATCTTCGGGAACAAATACATTTGCAGATATTTCATTTTCAAATGTTGTTTTCGAGCCTAATGCTTTGTAAAGCTCTGACCTCTGCTTCCCCCACACGCCCACACCTGATGCACCATTTCATATCTTGCTGACAAATAGCTCGCTGACAAATTGTACAGTGCATCCAGGGGAGCTGGTTCCCAGAAGATGCAGTCGCAACAAATTTCCAGGAAACTCTTTTCTGAGCATCCCTTGTAAAGGGTTAGTTTGTCTTTAGGAATTGATCCACCTTTATTTGCATGTAGTGGAGGTATCACATTCTTCCTGTCCACTGTGGGGTGATAGACAACAGTCTTGAAAGTAGGCAGTAGTGGACTTGTCAGCAAGAACCAGGCTTTGGTAGACATGCAAACAAGTTATACAGGTGAGAGATGAATATGCCCACAGGCAATATGGATAAAAATACTTGTGAAACAAGTATATGCTTCACAGCCTTCTGCATCTGCTGCCTGCATTCAAGATTGTTGCTTATAGACAGTGTTTTTTAATGACACCTCATCTGCCAGGCCCTGGTACAGTCATCTGAGACTTCCTATTAACAGATGTCTTCTTGCACACACAAAATGAACAGGGAGGATTCAAACAGACTCCAGAGCAAAACATCCCAGAACCGTAGAAAACACAGCTGAATCCCACTTGGCAAAAACAAGTATGCATCTTCAATAGGATAAGCTAAAACCTTAGGCCCAAACATCTCTGAGTTCAGGTGAGTTCAATGTTCAGTCCGTTTTTTGTGGCTTCAGCTCATGTTGATAAAACAATGGTTTAGTGATTTATGTTCCTCCAAACTGTTCAGACTTTATTTATAGGAACTTCTCTGGGGCTCATCAGAAGAGTATCCGAGCTTTCTTGCAAACAATGATGAATGAAACCCCACAGTATCCCTGCATAGTACATAAGCCTTCTTAGCCCCGTTTTATGGGAATAAAATGTGATACTCTCCTCTGTTTTTAACCACAAAAACATCCTTTGCCTGTGGCTAAGATTGGGTTTAGATATGGGCATAAAAATTTGAGCTGGATTTCTCTCCAGGCCTGCTGGGTTTTTGTTCCTTTTAATTTCCAGTCCTGGCCAGGAAATAGAAGCTTCAAAGTTTGAAAAAATGTAACCTAATCTTTTAAAAAATATATACAACTTGGCAGCACTGCTTCACGTACCCTTCTGGTTTAGACTTGACTGAGCCAAACGTAACAGTTTTGTACAAGTAGGTTCGATTCTACAGACTTTGGTTGGAGTTGAGGTTTTTTTTTGTACTGGGTTCATCTGTAAGCCAGCAGGGGAGGGTGGTGCTGGACCTCTTTTCCTAATGTAAGTGTATGAATTTCAGGTCTAGCTTCTCGATGGACTCTTCCATGCAACAGCAGCAGTCTTCTCACCACACAAAACTCATCTTTTTCTCAATTTCTTGTTTCTTCTCACAACAGATGCTTCTATTGCCTTATGTTACAGTAACAACATTCCTGTCTTCTTTGTACATTAGCCAGTACGTGTGCATACTTTGTCTTCATTTTGTCCATCATTCCACATACAGCCTTTCCATAACCCCTCTGGTCCAGATGTTTGCCTTCCTATAAACTGATGTAGCTCAACTGAAGTCAATGCAGTGATATCCAAGGTAAAGATCTGGCCTCTCATGCACTGTGTGTTGGTTTAGATTGGGGATTGAGGGTCAGAGCTCTTAGGGCTCCTATACACATGCGTGAAGGCTGCTTTGATGCGCTGGAATTACAACAAGCTTTCCTACCTAAAAGAAGCGCCATAAGAATTTGCTGATTTTTATTAATTTTTTTACAACACTTAGTCAAGATTATTGACTAATCTTCATGACATGCAGAGCGTATATGGTTCAAGTTTGGTTTTAGGGTTCCATATTTTGTGGGTGAGTATACTTTGTTCTGGAGAGTTGTGCGTTGGGTTTCAATTGAAAATCCCATCTGTTTGCACTTGATCCATACAATTCTAAAAATAGCTAGCATGATTGATTATGCACTGTCCTAGTGAATGAGTCATACTGGCCATGGCCTTTTAATCTACGTAATTTCACCAGTACAACAGTCACCTCCCTGACATAGCTCTGCTTCACTGTTCATTCTCATGTGATGAGATAAGAGAGAACGTGGCTGATAGTACAGGGAAGTCCCTGTTATCAGAATGTGGATTAGATATCGTCAGGTTTTGAGCATCCACAGCAGGTTATAAGCAGTCCCTTCCCTCTTAAAATGAACAACAACTCAACTAAAAAGAATCCCAGGTTTTCTTTTGTGTGTAAGGAGGTAAGTGCCATACTGGCTGATTAGCTGGGTGTGAGCATTGTTGGAAATTGGGGGAAGGCCACGACATTTTTCTCTCATTGAAGTCAGTGACCAAGCTACCATTGACTTCAGTAGGGTCACAATTTTATCAAGAGGACTGCCAGTTTGGACCAGACCAGTTTACTCCAGTACAGCGATTCATGTGGTCTTAGGTGTCACAAACAGAGCACTTGCAATTGCCTAGTACAACTTCAGATCAGTGAAGTGGGTAGACATTGAAAGCTCAATTGCTGCACCCAAAGCTAAATTAACTGCCTGCTCCCATGATACTGTGTGTGTGATCCATTAACAGTTTTGAGTAAGAGCGAATCCAGAATTAAGGTTGGCAAAGCTGACAACTCTGTTCCCCGACAAAACGGGGCTCTCCGCAGTACAGGCTGAGCTATCCTGTAGGAGACAGGACTTTCTAGAGGTCTGAGAGGGTAGAATAAACATTCCCAGGAACTAATGGCCATCGCAGAAGTCACCCCCTTTTGTGCAGGGAGCATTTCCTTAACCTGAACTTTGCTAATAAATATAGAGCAACACATATTTATGGAAGAAAACTAATCTCTCTCACCTGAAGACACTCCCCCACGCATGCTGCATTGCTTACAGGAGTGCCAAGAGAACAACCAACATGACAAATATTAGTCACGTTGCTGATGCGTTGCTGGGAGGCATTCAGATACCATAGGGATGGGTGTGGTATATACAGAAACTTATGTAGAAAAAATATCTTTATTCCTAGTGTAAACAACATTCAGGGTGGTGGGGGGAAACTCTCTAAAAGGCTTCCCTTTTAATGACACAGATATAATTTTCTATCCGCGTTATATTTAACACTGCAGTATATTCCAGGGAACATTTCTATCCCGGATAGCACAGAAGAGATGACTCAGTGGTGACTAGATTTAACTGGAAGTGTTTAATAATAACACGAGCCATGCTCTGCTTAATTGCTGCTCAGCTGCAGCTGAGCCTCCGGGTCATTAGGGCAAACTCCCTGTCTCTTCCTGAAGAGGACCTGCCATAGGCAAGGGAAAGTGGGCTTGTAGAAACACTCCGCATATCACCAGTCACTTGCTATGTTTGTTCAAATTAATACTCACAAGCACAATTTTCTGTCTCTGTGGATCTTTGTATCTACCTTAGATATCTATATGGCCCCATTAGCACAGTACCTCAATGCCTTGCTATAAACTTGCTCAAATGTAGTAGAGTATTACAATGCTATATTTAGTGAATCTACCATCACAGCACTCTTGTGAGGTAGGGAGGTGCTATTATTCCCCACATAAGAGGGAAATAGAGGTCAAGTAATTTGCCCCAGGTCTCAGAAAATGACAGATCATGGAACTGAACAGTGCATCTTAAGCCCAGGGAATCATCATTTTTCTGGTTGAAAATGCACCCTCCTCCTTCCTTTACTTTACTTCTACAGACAAATTACACAGCCTTTAAGTCTTCCTCCAAGCTGATTGACACAGTGGGTATCCATTTTCAAAAGTATGTCAGAGCCAGATCCAGTGAAAGACTTGATGCCTGCAGATTAGGCACTGCAATGCCCAACTTTAGGTACCTGCCTCGTACATCTGTTCTTTCCAAGAACTGAGTAGGGCTGACTCTTTTCCTTCGGAAACAGCCTCAGGAAGCAGAGGACGTGGTGCCTGCCTTCTGCCTAGTCACCCAAGTGGTTAGAGCACTTACTTAAAGTGAGAGACCTGGGTTCTGATCTGCCCTCAGCCTGAAAGGGGTTCAAACATTATTTCCCATCTCCCAGAAGAAAGCCATAATCATAGGTCTATAGGCTAGGCTGAGCTCGAGGCGCGCGCTACCCATTGTGGAGAACCCGTGACTGTTCAGGAAGGATGGCAAACCTCATGAGATCAGGAACAGAGCACAAGAGGGAGTCTGACTTTGTAAACCTATTGAGGACAGCCCCATGGAAGGCTTTATATTTTGGGAGGAAGGAGTCTTGGCAGTGTTAGGCAGCCATTTTGATACTTTGGGGTCTGGATCTTCTCAGTTCCTGGAGTGCTTAAGAATTAATCTCTAAATCACCAGGCCTATGCCTTTCACCTGGTGAGGCAGTCCTTGTGGGACCTAGGAGCACTTGAGTCGCACATGAAGTTGTCTTTACTTCCTACTTCCCAGAGCAGTGGATACTCACATGCCTACAACTCGCTCTTCACTCTGGGTGGTTTAATGGGAAGCCAGAAATTATTCCCACAAAGGACATAAAAGGTCAAGGATTCTGAAAGACCCTTCCTTGTGGCGTTGACCTCCCTGGGCTTCCTGTCACAATATGCATATGTCACTGAAGTATTTCCAGAAGCGCTGATCTATTTGTAAAAAACATGGGTAAGACTTCAAGTGTGATGCTGTGTCCAGTTCTGGTCACTCACTGGAACCAGTGCAGAGAAGAGTTGCTAGGATGTAGAGAAGGGTTGCTTTCAAATCCAAGCCCAGTGCAATTTTTTGAACAGACGCGCAGACCCCCTTGGAATTGTAAGCATGGGCACTCATATACACTTTTGATTGATCCTAGTCATCTTTCACAGACCCCTTAGACATAGTCTGCAGACCTCCAGGGGCCTACATTTAGCATGCAGTGCTCCTGTAAGTGTATCCAAGGCCTACAGCTACTCTACAGACTGCAGTGTGGTGCAGAAATAGCTGAGCCAGGATTAAATGAGCTGGCTTGAGTACTGGAAGCACTTTTAGCTGTGGAAACATGGAGTTCCCCACAGGCTGCCTTACCCCCAGAGCTGCTGTGCCTTTGGTCCTTGAGATAACTCAGTTCTCTCCATGCCACCATGGGTCTGGAGTAGACACGTAGACATACCCTTGTTATAAAATTTGCTGTAGGCTGTCACTTTAGGGCTGTGGAACCAGTGATCTTTCCTGGAGAATTGATTTGGATGCTTTTCTTCATCTAAAATGAGACAAGTTGGGTGTTTGTGGCTTGTGAGTGTTCAATTAAAAGGGAAAAAATGTCTGAGAAGAAAGGTTTGTCTAGAAATCCTCAAATATTGAGAACAGGGCAGTTATTCTTGCCAGCCTGTAAAGATAGAAAGTAGTAAATGGTTTGAAGTACCAAAGGGGACTAGCAACTTTGGGTGCCTCTATTTTCTATTAAAGAGGCAGGGAAAGTCTCTTTTGCCAAAAATATTTTGATTTGTTCTTTTCGTGAAGCACACCTAAATGAAATATTTTGTTCCAGGTCTGGTTGACCTGAATCAGAACATTTTCATTCTTTTCTGAATAGATCCGAAACACTGTTTGGAATGAGCTCAACAAGACTTTTAAATGTCATTTCCCCTATTGGCATGTTGCTTTGTGGAAATTATATATCAGGGTCTCCATATCTCCCCTGGGCTGAACTCTCCAGAGGATTACATCTCCCTTTCTGCAATGCAGACTTCATCTGACCAACCTCTGAGTGGTGCATTATGGCAGGCATGTGACACAGGCCACATCAGCAGCACTTCAGTTCAGCCAAGGGGGCTGGAAGAAAGGATCAGTCTCCCAGCCTACCGTTTTCACGAGTCAGTGCACCACGGTGGGGTGCAAAAGCAGTTTAATGTAGAACTGACTGAAAACCAAGCGTGGTGGGGTCAGCTCAGTACCAGAAATGAAGCACTCTGATCCTGTTGATGTTGAACATGTGGGTGTTTCCACATCAATACTTATTTTTGGAATTTCTGTTGGGCGAACATTTCTGAGATGTTACCCTGACTCGGGATGAAATGTGGTACTTGAACTTCCCCTCTGAATGTCCTCAGTCATGCCAGTCTGAGACTCCTTAAACACAGCCTCATACACTGAAAGTGGTCTCCATCCTCTGCAAATCTAGTTCTTTAATACACGGCATTAGTCTCTCTTGATTTAGGCTAGGGATTTTAAGTTTGATTTTTTTCCCTTCCAGTTCTTTATAGTAGAAAATCAGTCAATACAACACTAAAACTGGACCATAAGGAGTGGCTTCTATATCTACCAGGGGATGGTTTGACCCCATAGCTATGAGAACAAATTAGCATTGGCAGAAGCTTTCAAGGGAGGTGGTAATAATATCCGAATATACTCCCATTAGGTAGACAGGTTTTTATCTCAGTACAAATGGGTGTATACTTTTTTTTCAACATTAAAGTTCTGTGGTCTGCCTTAGTAAATCTTATCCCCAGTTCATCCATGCCACAAAGAGTCAGCAGGATGGCACGGATAGCGCTCCCAGCGGCACTCGGCTCCCAGTAACTTCTAGCTCTAAGGAATTCCAGTGAAATTCCACTCTTAAACTGGCTCTTTATCTGTGGCAAACACAAATGCAGTATGCCTCTTCCCTCACGTAGCATCTGACAAGCTTTCTGATCAGCTCATCATCATCTTTCCTGTTTTTAACTGTGTATCAAAAATAGCCACATTAAGAGTGACACTCGCACAAAAGCCTCATTGAAATCCACTATAATTTGTTACTGTAAACAGATGATCTGTATGTTTGCAGTTACTTCTCCAGCAAGCTGGCTTAGAAAATGCATGTCTGCTGAAGATGGGGCATGAGTCGCAAGGAGGTGGGCAGAAGGAAAGGATTTAACTAATGCCTGTTTAGATGGCTTTGGTGGTAATTAGGAGATAAAGGTGCAGCTTTGTTATAAGGCTGGTCATGGCAAAACTTCACGATTGATGGAGAGGGATTAATGGGATATTAAATCTTCTGCCTCACTGTTATTAGTTCACAGCTAGCCCAGATCTGTGGTCGAAAGCCACAATTATTGCTATGTTGTATTGGTGTACAGGATGCGAGTCCAAGGGCAGCTTGTCCCAAAGAGTTTATGGTTTGCTTAACAAAGTAGCTTTGCCTAGACCACGTAACAAATCAGTGGGAAGGGCAAGGGCAGAGCCCAGGCCTCCTGAGTCAGATTCTTGCCTTCTCCATTATGCCACCCTACTTCCTTGTTATCCTTTGCTAGGTTGTCTGGTGATCTGTGCAGAACCATTCAAATTCCCTGCAGGTAGGTATCCACTGTCCATACTGTGCTGGATTGTCTAGCAGACAAATTCCCTGAGGGTAGGTATCCACTGGCTTACTGATTCAGTCCTTACTGAATCTCAGCTGTGACCGGGGAAAGTAAGTTGCCCTCTCTCCCTGTGGAAGTGCCAAACGAGGTGCTAGAAATAGGTGCGTGATGGACTGCTCCTAGTCTTTCCGGGTGCACCTACACCACATCCCCAGCAGTCTTGAGAAGAGGAACACTGGTAAACACACTCAGATCACCTGCTTTTCTGCTAAATCTGGAAATGAAATTGCTCTGGAGGCCTTTGGCTCTGCACGGCTTGAGGCTGACTGCTGGGACTATGCCCAGAACAACCCTGCCCCACTGCATTTCTGAGCTGGCAGTGCAGACCAGCCACCTGCATGCCCACCCTCAGGAATTGGACCTCTGGCCTTCACCCGTGCCAAGGTGGAAGCCTGCGATTCTTCCACTCCTAGCCTGGGTGCCCGGGTGGCCACACCATGTGCACCAACTGCTTGCTCAGGAGGTCCGAGTGGATGTGGCTCCCTGCAGTTCTTTCTTGTGAGAGCTGACCCCAGACATACTTTTTACATCAAAGAATTGTTTAGTGTTAGCAGAAGATAAGATAGGGATATATTTTAACTTGATTAAAGAAGGACATGTTTACCTGCCTTCAGGTTGGGTCTGTCTAACCATTTAAGTAACTTGGATCCTTTTGCCTCCGAGAACCCGGCAGTGCACTACTTATCAGTCCTTGCCTCTCCCCACACTACTTCCTTTAGGAACCATCTTTTTACCCATTCTTTTTTCCAGCTTTCTTCACTTGGACCTCTGTTAAGGGACTGTGCTAGTGCTTGTTAAGGGACAGTCCTCTGATACTAGCATCGAGCTAGCTGATGCTATTGTCCTCTTTACTGTGTAAGTGCAATTAACCCCTGCTTGATTTTTAAGTCTTTACAATCATATAGTAAGGTGGAGGTTACACACCGTATTAACAGGATGTTCCAGGCAGCCCCCATACTGATACCGCACATTCAGGAATGAGGGATGTTATCACATCAACACAGGAAGGGCTTTGTCATTGCCTGTCCTGTATCTGGTCTAAAGAGAAAACTTTTGGGTCCAGGTTGTCATCTTTAGTGGTGCCGCATTTAAATCAGATAGGTTTAAAAGCAATAGGATCCTTTGATAGTTGAGTTATGCCCTGAAACATGATTTGGTCACAAGGGAAGTTTCCTTGCAACTTAATTCTGTAATTCTCATTATGGTGTGTTCTATGCGCCTTCATCTGAAGTATCTGTTATTGGCCACATCTGGAGGTAGATTAGTGTAGTATAGTAGATGGGCCTTAGATCTGGGCCAAATATCCCCCCACCCCGCTTCCCTTGTGTTTCATGAGTTTACTGCCTGTGGTGGATTAAAAGAAAAGACCATGCCATTTGAAGCAGCTTCGGTCATGAAAATACAGCAATATAAAATTCAAACAATATTGTAAAGCTCAAGATGAGGCATCTCCATATGGTTTGTTGTTACTGGCAGCCAAAAACACAACATGCTGCTTCCAGAGCTGGAGTAGATGACCTTTAAAAAATGCACAAAAATAACTGCTGACAGGTTTGCTCACCACAAAATCCTTTCTATTCTCTTGCAGCAAAACTGTTCTCCTGCCGGTTTTTACCACCTCCTCCTCCCCTTCTGCTCCTTCCTTCCTCCCTCTGTTCTGCTTTCTCCCACTCTCACATGAATAGCCTCCATCCAGGGCTATAAATTCTGTGGCAAAATGGCATAAATAGGATGCATCAGAGGAAAAAATGCTGAAGCTACAACCAGCTGCAGTGCACTTTTTTTTGCCTGGCCCTGGCACCATCCCTTTGTGGTGGGTCCTCAGCCTTCGGGAAGGAGCCCATGGGAAGGGAAGGGATTAGAGCAGTGATTCTCAACCATGCAGCTGTCACACCTTGGGGAGCTATGCAATGTTAGCAGTGCTGGGCACACAAACATAATTCATGATATAAACCCAGTGACTGCAAAGAGGAGCCAAAAATGTCAAAAACCTTCTGAGGTCTTTCTGAGTTCTTTGCATCAGAAGAATTGTTCTATTATTTGTTGATAGTCAAAAAAAATGAGTGAAATGAGTGAGTTTTCCCTAGGTCGAGTCTAATGAGGATTGTCTCCAGTCTACTGAGACTGACTGCCACTAGATTAGTGCAAGGGGGTCAAAGATGCAGCCCTGGGGCCAGATCTGACTCAGGGCCCTATGATCTGGCCTGCAGTGCTGCCTGTGGGTCTTGGACCAGCTCTGCACACTGCATGCTGTGCACCCCCCCGGCCTAGACCTGTGTCTTGTGTGCAATGCACGTGCTGGCTCCAGCATGGAGTGCATGCCAAACCAGCTCCGCGTGCTGCATGCGACCTGCGGGGCTGGTTCAGGGCACACTGCATGCGGTGCTCATGTCAGACTGGCCCTCTGCATTGGATCTCGTGTGCAGGGCCATTCTGTGGACTTAATATAGACCAACCTTGTGCTCCTTAGAGTGTATGGGCAAAAAGCTGAAAGACCACAATTCCACTTCTGGGTGTATGCATGTTTCTGGATACAGAGCAGGAGATGCTGCCTTGGAAAGGCACCCGTTTCCCTTCCTGTTCTTGGGTGGTCCCTAATTGCAGGGGAATCTCCTAGGTAGCAGCCCACTCTTGCTTGGTACTAGCAGATTAACACCACTGCTCTCGGCACATAGTTTTCTGATAGAGGAATATGTAACCAGCAGCAATTATGTGCGTGTGTGGTGGGGAAAGACGCAGAAAAAAACTCCAGTAACAATATAGGGCCCAGGATGAGTTTCCCTAATGCCAGTCTTGTCTTAAGAAAAGCTGTGCAAGCAATACAGTCCTCCCCCACTCCTCCCGCCCCACCACTGCTCTGCCCATTTCACCTCATCCCTCCCTGGATGAGCTTTCCATGCAGATAAAAACATTTGTCCAGAGCCTTGTGAAGCGAGAGGGCTGAGATTCCCACACCCCCAGCCAGACAAGGAAAGGAGGTGCCGTTGAGCCATTGTGTCATCCTCCCGGAGCCAGCTCGAGTTTACAACTTCATGAAGAAGGCTGAAGCCAGTTCCTGTGGGTAAACACTGCTATTTCCTTTAAACAAAAGCTTTTCAAAGCCAAGAGGATGGAGGCAGCCAGCTCACCCTCCTACTGATAAGTGCAAGCATTGTTCTTCTTATGGTGGCCAAGGGAAAGGAGGATGAGGAAAGATATATAGCAAGGAGATATCGAAGTGGAGCACCCCGCCTGGGGCACTTCAGTGTCGTCGTCTATCTCCCCCCACCCCCAGTAAAAGAGCCCATTTATTCCTCCCTCTCTTAGCTTCCAAATTTCTCTGTTCTTTCCCTTCCTAAGAAGGCAGGGCAGGGTGGTACCTTCTAGACCAGTGATCCTCAACCAGGGTGCCTTGAAACCCTTTCAAGGGTGCTGTGGGGTGCTATACACTGTTAGCACTGTTAGGTGGGCACACATGATTCACAAACTAATCCCAGAAATTTCAAATAGGAATCCATAGTGCTAAAAACCTTCTGACTTGCTGTGGTCTTTCCAAGTTCTCTGCAACCTAATTGTTTTATTATTTTGAAATAGTCAAAAAGCAACATCATTCTCTGCAACATAATTGTTTTTCCATAGGCAAAAAAAACAAGTGAACAATAAAAACTTGCATTGTCTAAGGGGTGCCTTAAGTCTAAAAATGTCAAGAGCCACTGTTCTAGAGAGGTTCAGATTGTAGCCTATGAACGCTCATGCATCACTAACCAAGTAATCAAGCACAGTGGTTTTCAACCTGTGGTCCATGGACCCCTGGGGATCCTCAGACTGTCTAAGGGGTCTGTGAAAGATGACTAGGATCAATCAAAAGTACGTGAATACACATGCATACAATTCAAAGGGGTCTGCACCTCCATTCAAATTTTTTTAGGGTTCTGCAAATGAAAAAAGGTTGAAACCCACTTATCTAGAACAGTGGTTCCCAATATTTTTAGACTTGAGGAACTCCTGGATAGACTTGAGGCAGCCCCAGAAAATGCTAGCTCTTATTTTTGCTTCTTTTTTGATTACACAGAAATAACAGAGTAATTCTTCTGTTGCAAAGAACTCCAAAAGACAACAACAGGGCAGAACTTTTTTTAACACTATAGAGTCCTATACGAACCCCCAGCACACCTATAGGTTAGGGAGCGTCCTTCTCAGCAGCTCGGAGGCAGAGAGGGATCTTGGAGTCATAATTGAAGATTATCCAAGATGAACATGAGCCAGCAGTGTAACAAGGCCATCAACCAGGAGATGGCTGAGGGGAGATCTTGTGGCTGCCTATAAATTTATTAGGGGAGGTCAACAAGGAATAGGGGAAGCGCTGTTTACTAAGGCGCCCCAGGGAATGACTAGGAATAATGGGTGTAAACTAGTTGAGAGTGGATTTAGGTTAGATATTAGGAAGACATTTTTCACAGTAAGGGTGGCCAGGATCTGGAATGGGCTTCCAAGAGAGGTGGTGCTATCACCTAGCTTGGAGGTCTTCAAGAGGAGGCTAAATAGTCAGCTGGCTGGGGTCATCTGACCTCGGTCCTCTTTCCTGCCAGGGGCAGGGGGTCGGACACGATGATCCATTGTGGTCCCTTCTGACTCTACAATCTATGAAACTATGAAATCTCTAAGTTGTTTATGTGAATTATGTCTGCATACCTGACTGTGCTAAAGTTTCGAGGGCGCTGTGGGATGTCACAAGGATCTCGGGGAACCCCAGGGTTTCACGACACCGCGGTTGAGAATTACTGTTCTAAAAGGTGCCACCCTGTCATGCCTTCTGCCTAACTTCAAGCTAATAATTCTGACTACCTTTCTCCCTTCCTAAGAGATTGCATTACCTCCTGTTTCTAGAAAAAAGAAAAGAAAAGAAAAAAAAGACTCCCTGCTGCCATTCCCTTTCCCCCAAATCCTGCTTCTCCAGTTCAGTTCACTTGTCTGGGCAGAGCTAGCCAAGTGTAGGCAAGTCCTGGCATGTCAGTCGGGCATGTCTATGGGCTGTTTGTGGCACGAGTCTTTTTCTCTGAAGCTTCCCAGGTAGCATGGTCAACAGAAGCTTAGTGCAAGGCGTGCCTATTCAGCCACAACCTAATTTCAAGCTGAGAGAGAGGAGACTGCATATGGTACATGTCAGTGCAAAGTGCAAAAGCATTTTCCCTGCTTCCTTGCAAGGTCTTCTACTATATGCTAGACTCATTTTATAGGAAAGCTGTATATCAATAGAAACAGTGCATCTCCAGGATTCTGCTTGGTTTTGACCCCCAGATATTCAGCTCTTACAGAAAGAGCCATGCTAAGGTTGGCAGTTTCTTCTGACCCACAAACTTTGCCCTCGACAATCTATCTCGATGTGGAGTGGATTACATAAGACGATGAGGTACTTGTAACCTTTGAAGTGGGTTGTTATGGAGGACAATACTGCAATAGCAACGTAGCATTATTGTTGGGTGTACAAATCAGACTGTTATCGCACCACTAAGGTCCATGGAAACATTGCTATCACTATTGTTATTCCCACATCAAATATCACTGCCTCTATTGTTATTCCAGGGGTGTCTCTGTTCTGGAATCACTATTGTCAGTGGTTCCATTATTCTCTTTTGTGCATCTACAAATAACGTTTCTATTGTAGCATCCTTCTCTAACTACTCACTTCAGCTGTAACAAGTGCTGCATACTATCTTTTTGGTGAAAAAAATTTAAAAAAACCACTTTAAAGAGGATGGAACTTCTAAGTTCTGCTGGTTTTCAGGTAGAAACTGAGAAAATGCTCAGGCATTCACAGTTTCCATCTGAGTCCAGAAAGTCACCAAATATGGTAATCTACATCTCATACCTTAATGTCAATAGCATTTGCCCCCAGGGTCCCAAACTACTCTGCTTAATTCAGTGCTTTCTGTAAGAGAAAGGTACAGAAAAAGATAAAATAGTTGGATAGGGAGGAAAACAGTAAAATGGAACTTAATTCTTTTTACTGCTGCATTCCTCAGTTGCGTCTGGATAAAAGAAGTAAATTATAAAGCTTTGTCATATACATACCCCAAATAGCTGTGTCTGAAAACTAGTATTAGGGTTCAAAGGCAAACACCAAAATAGAACGAAAACTCATCTACACACAGGCTAGAGACAGAAATTACATGTAAATCAGTATCAGAGATCAGAAACCGGTTCAGATCTGTAACGCAACAGAAGTTCAGTGCACGTAAATTACTTTCAAAATGGCTGAAACTAGTTTAAGATAAACCTGGATGGGATATAGTATCAGATTTAACTGATTTAGGGTGAATCAGTTTATTGAATTTCTGTTCCATATTCCCTCCAGATTCAAGGTAGCTCACAGTCCCTCAGCATCCCAGGATGCTTTGCACCTTTCCTGTAAACCTCCATTTGCAGGGTGGGTGGGCTAGCGTTGGCCCAAGCTGTCTGCTCCAGCTGAGCAGGGAGGCATGAGTTAGCTCCACCCTGGTTTCTGGCCTGGGCCACTGCAGGCATGTGACTGCATTTCCAGAATCAACAGTGAATGTTGGTTCACTTGCTTATTGGTTCAATGTACGCAGCTTAGACTAACATGTGAAGATTGAATCGCTTCAGCCCTGGGCTTCTTAATTGCCTGTACTTAGCCACAGTATTTGCAGCACTATAAGGATAGTTATTGTATAGTTTAAATCAATGCAACCGCTCTGGTGTGGATGCAGTTATGGGGGTATAAAGGTCTCATAAGTAAACTTATTTGCATATTATAATCCTTTGTTATACCAACATAAAGATACTCTACTACAATGTGGAAAGTGCAGCCCATTCAAGGAACAGAGGCTCCTGCGGTTTTGGTGGGTATGGAGTTGAGAGGAGTGTCACTGTGTAGGACCAACTGATATGAGATCAAAGGGAAAACACTTCCTTTCCTTCTGCCTCTCTCTCAAGCCTCACTCACCAGCCAATGTGGGAGGGCACATCTGCTCTAATACTATAAAGCCTGATTCAGAAATGACTGGATGGACAATACCAATGGACACTACCCTGATAATTAAGCATTGAAAGGGGTGGGTGAACAATCTGAACACCGGATGGTATTGGGCTATTAATGTATACGCACTGAGTATGAGACACCAAAGGTAGAAAAATAGATTAGAATATTGGATACTATGTTTCATGAAAGATTGCCATGTAAAACATTGAGTAATTCAGGAAATTATGAAAAAATGTATGGAGGCCTTTCCTTGCTCAAACTAAAATGCAAGAAGTGGCAAGATCTCATCCATTTGTTGATCAGATAATGTATTTTAGATAAAGAAGACAGTTATGGTATTTGACATCTCTAACTGTCCTAGTTAGATATGACTAAATCCCAATGTTACTAAACAGTTGAATCAGCAGTTGAATTTTATAAAAATATTATAGTAGGATTGGGGTGATATAGCTATAACTCCTCCTAACTAGTCGTCGTGCCATTGATGACTGCTTCTTGAGCACAATGATCCAGCCAATTATATATTTACCTTATGGTTCTTTCATCTAATCTGTATTTCCTTTCCTTGTTAATGAAAATGTTGTGAAAGACAGTGTCAAAAGTCTTGCTAAAGCCAAGGTATATCACATCCACTACTCTCCCTCATCTCCCCCCACCTTGTTCTCTTCTACATGCTTCACTGTAGATTACTTGAGGATCTGCTCTGCAATCTTTCCAGGCGTAGAAATCAGGTTGACTGGTCTGTAATTCCCCAGATCCTCCTTTTTCCCTTTTCTAAAGATGGGCACTACATTTGCCCTTTTCCAATCACCGGGAACCTCACCTGACCTCCCTGAGTTCTCAAAGAGGATAGTTAATGGCTCTGAAATTATCTTGGCCAATTCTTTCAGGACCCCAGCATGTATCCCATTTGTCCCTGCTGACTCAAAAGCATTGAGCTTCTCTAGATGCCATTAGATGGTGCTGTAAAGTAGGTTTGCTTTGGTCCCCTTGAATTTTAACGCTTTTTGCTAAATTCTTGGTAAACCCTTCTATTTTTGTGTCAGCTGCAAACTTGGCCAGTAAACTCTATCTTCCTGCATCCAAGTCATTGATAGAAATGTTAAACAGCACTGGATCCTGTGGAATTCATTTGAGACCTCCTGTCAGTCTGACACTGATCCGTTAAGACTAACCCTTTGCTTGCAGTTATTATTGTTTTTTTGTGGTTTTTATCTTTCCACTTCCTGGAAAGGCTTGATGTTGAGTCCCCAGTATAATGTAATTTAGGAACCGCTAGCCCTCTTGACCTGCTTTTTTCTTTTAATTTGTTGACTCATCTGGCCCCTATTCTATTTTCTCTGAATCGGCCAAAGTCTGCCTTTCTGAAATCATTACCTTGTTTTGCTGATCCTGTCTTCCTTTCCATAGAATCATAAATTCTCTCGCCATATAATTGCTTCCTCCCAAATTTCTTACTAAATTTGCAGCCTGTTTTTCTCTACTAGGTGGTAGAGCAAGAGCCAAAATATTTGACCCCTCATGGCCTGCTCAACTTCCCGCACCTATTCACGGTACACGTTAAGAACATACTGGGCATTTTCTGTTCTGGCTTTATAACTTTCCAACATCTATCATGGGAGTGATTTTTAGATATTCTTGTTATCTGTCTGGGGAATGAATCTCCATCTCCTTTTCCTGATTTTCTTCTTTTATGTAACCCTCTTAAAATATCTCTTGTCTTTTTTCCCCTTTATCTTGTCTCACTCACACTCAGCAGACGGCTGCTCTTCCTAGCAGACCTATGAATAAGCATTTATGCTTGAACAGGTAGTGTCATTCCTCCTCATTTCTCCCTGTACCTATCCTTCTGAGCAAGGTATGTCCATCAGTGTTGGTGTTCCCGTTGTGGGAATTATCCTACCAATCTACTACAGTGTTAATCAGGTCACAATCTTCTTCACAACCTAGGACTTCCAGTTTGTCCTGCCGGTTTCTCATATTCCTTGTATTGTTACTTTGCCAACAGTCTTCCTTTTATTTGCTTTTTCCACTCATAAGCCTTATTTATAGTTTCTCACCTTTTTTCCAGAAGAAACAAAATAGTTTGTCAACAAAGGGGCTAGAAAGAGAACCAGAAGCAAATCACTTGCCAGTAACTGCATCGCCAGCTGAGACCTCTTTAGTTACCTCAGAGGAAATAAAGTATCCAGGGTTTGGGTTTGAGAGAGAAGCAGAACATTATGGATCTAGATGGCAGCTTCTCCAAAGGCTAGAAAATGCTGCCTCCAAAGTCCCTGAACTTTGGGGAAAGTTCGGATTTGGAACTCTGCAGTTCAGACCCATTGATCGGGGTAGCCTGGGTAGGATTTTGGACACTGTTTAAATAGTTGTGCTTATTAGAGGTACAGCTATATATTGGTGCAATATCACATCAGCACCAATTAAAAGGAAAATTAACATTATCAGCTATCAGCTTTTTTTGGTCAGTGTAGCTGATAATGTCACTGATAAATATAATAAGCCTTTTGGCCGGGGCTCATGGACACCGCATGCATACACTCAACCACAGCATGCACCTGGCCAGGAATGCAGCAGGGCAGCATGGAGAGCAGCACCCTGCAGGTAAGTCTGGAGGGGAAGAGGCGTGGGGTGGGAGGGTGGAGGGGCAGATCAAGGCCCCCATGGTGAAGGAGGGAATGGGACAGAGACTGGGGCTGGGGGTGCTGCCCAGCGAGGGCAGTGAATGTGGGCCAAGGCAGGGAGAAGGATGGAGCCACAGGTGGCTCATCTAGGGGGTGTAGGGGAGACAAGAAGGGGAGCTGCTCCGTATTGTTGCATGCACCCCCCAGGTGAGGCATGGAGGTCATGTGCTGCCCCTCCCCGGATTTGTGCACGGGCAGAGGCAGGCTGCCTACTGTGGGCTCAGGGCTCTCCGTTCTGGTGCCTTTGCCCCAGGGGCTCTGTGTCAGTCGCATCTAGCAGCAGTGTCTGTCCATCTAGCAGCAGTGGTGGTGGCAAGTTGTGCCTCCCCCTGCCAGGTGGACAGGGAGCATGCAGCCAGCGCACAGCTCCTGGGGCAAAGGCAGCAGGGTGAAGAGCCCCAAGCGCATAGCCGCATCCTCCCTCGCTCCACTCAGCTCTGCTTCTAAAAGTGTCCCTGCACTTAAAAATGATGGTGGTGGTGCTTCAAACACCATCTCCCCACACACACCATTTTTAAGTGCTGGGACACTGATCCCCTGGACGATCCACCCGTGGCTCCATCCCGCCACCGATCCCAGGATCCCATTTACCACCCTGGCTGAGCAGCACCCCCAGCCCTTGCCCCTGCCCCACTCTCTCCCTCACTATGGGGGCCTTGATCTGTGCCCTGCATGCCTCTTCCCTTCCCCACACCTCTTCCCCTCCACAGGCTTACCTGCAGGGAGCTGCTTTCCACGCTGCCTGGCTGTGCTCCTGTAAATCAGTTATTTGATCAGTATTGGCCAATAGGTCTGGTGAATAATTGGCTATCAGTATTGGCCAAGAAAATCTTTACCCCTAGTGCTTATAGTATTTGAGGGGTGGAGAGGGGAGAGCACTAGGGTGAAAGAAAGGACCAAATATTGACTATGGGCTGGGGAAAGAACCATCTTGGAGCTAACTAGTACTCTGCAGGGAGCGAGTTTTTCTTTCCCAATCTGAGACCTGTTGGCAAAACCAAAGAGAAGAAAAAGAGGATTACAGCTTTATTATTAACGCTTCCTGTAAGTCGGACACAGCTTTGAGCCGTCAGTGAGGACTCTGTGCAGAGTTGTGGGCTAATATTCATCTATTAACTCCATGGAAGTGTCTTGGAGGCATTCGGGGTTCTCTCGGATAATCAAGACACACTGGAAACTCTCCAGTAGTACCAGTAGACTGTTTCTGAAAGATCCATGCAGAGCTGGCCTTAGGAGTAGGCAACGTGGGTGACTGCCCAGGGCTTCTTGGTCAGGATGCCACTATGTGCATGCATGTGTGCGTGTACCCTTCCACCCCCCCACACACACACAAACATACCCCATGTGTGTCATTTCCTCTAAGGCCGGCACTGACCTCTCAAGCTTCTGCTCTATAGAATTCACATGAGCAACTTTTAAAGCTTTTCCCAAGTTCTGAAAAGCACTTGTTACAAAAGAGAGAGAGAAATCTGATCAAGTGGCAGGATTGCTATCCAATTTATTTGATGCAGTACTTCTCAGCTCTTCAATCACGTCTCCGTGCTTCATGCCATATTGGACCGTGTCAGATTAGTCAGCAATGTGACAAAAAAGTAATGCTCTGTGAGAGGGGGTGATAGAAATTCGAATCCCCTCTCACGTAGCCACTACCTGGGCACTTCACGCAATGAGTAAGGGAGCATATCTGATCCATAGCGGCTTACAGAAGCCTCGGAGAGAGACAGCTGCGGTAATAACAAGCCACTGTTTGGTATATTCTTAGCTAGAATCCAACCCTGTCCCGTCTTCCTTGGCCGTATTGTAGGTGCAATAAGTTGTGGCATTGGAGTTCCTGGAGTTAACCAAAAGAGTCTTTAACCTCTCTGCATGCCACAGAGCCAACTGTTTGAGGCTTTTCAAATACCCCAGGTTAGTAGGGTAGTAATGGAGAGAGGAACGGCTGGCACAGGCAGAGTTTGTTCGAGCCAGGGGCCGTTATGAGTAGCCGTTAGAAGGGATCAATTCCACACAGCCAGGAAGGAAGCCTCCCTGAATCTGCCTGCTGGCCAAAATCCTACCCACTTAGTCCAGGTACTTAGATTTGGTGCATGATGGGTACATAGGGACTGGAATTTCAAGCAATCCAGTGGTTATTATCACCTAGTTGCAAAGCATGGCTAACGCAAGGAAACAACCATAGGAAAACCTAAATAAAGGAGAATACTCTGACATTTCTATGCTTATCTTCTTGCAGTGACTGGAGATGCTACTGTCTCCCCCATGGTTAGCTTTTATAGAGTGTTCCTGAAAACAAAAAGTCTCTTTCTAGTTCCCACTGGTCTATCCTGCAGAAATCACTACAACAGCTGGCATGAACTGGCCTCTGGTTCACCAAGTATGAAATGAGCCATGAAAATTTAAACTGCCCCTTTGCCTTTAGAAGCTGCCTCTCTGCACCAGGTCTACAGATAGGTTAGTAGGGGAAGCTGGTATTGCTGCTGTTCATACTCTGTCTTTTTTGCAGTAAATGGAAGACTTCAGGCTAGGAAACCTCTTCTTGTGGTAGGTTTTTCCCCCCACTCCCTCCCAAGTATTTAAACGTGTCATTACTATTTGACTGCTGTATATGCAAACCCTTTATACGTCAATGTATGTATAGACTGGCATAGAATATGCGTTGACCACTGTCGTATCTATGCATGTCTCACTCCTTTATTAACAGGAGTAGATATGTAATGACTCTGGAACATAATAAGCAACTTTCCCTAGAATATCTTTGCATGTCTGTCATTCTCTGTCATTAATAGGAGTGGGGGAAAATATTCTTGGGTGTGTATGTATCTGAGAGAACTGCGAACTCCCACTACCAAGCAGGACCTTGGCTTAATCTGTTTATAAAAGCCATACCTCATTGGCTTTGAATTAAAAGAATAGTAGTATTTATAGATGGTGACTGGAAAATAGAAAGGACTGTGAAAATCAGGATGGACAAGAGGTAATAGAAAAGGGTTTAAATGTGGGCAGAATGTTACAAAGTGAGATTTGGTTCGAGAAAGTTTTGACATCAAGAGTGAGGGGTGAAGTCAAGCAATGCATTCACTGGGAATGAGAGATCTGGGAAGCGGTGATTCTGACAGAGATCTTGAAGAGACAGCGGAAAGCAAATGAGGCCTGTGTTGGCAATGACAATATTGACAAAGCTCAACTTTACAACCACTTTCCCAAGTCAAAATGGCAAGGAATTTGGAGGGATTCCTGGACAAAGACAGAGGTTTGCACTAGTGGAACTAACAGGGTGGTTTTCAAACTGATTTAAATCCATGCAAATATGTTTTACCTGATTTATACTGGTCTCAATTTAAGTACTACAGAATCAGTTTAAGTCATCACACACCAGCTGTGAACTGGCTCCTGGCAATGTAAATGAACCCACACTCAGCTCCGTGCTGCTGTGGCCACAGCAAAAAGGCTGGCTCAAGTACCAGAAACAGCCAGCTGAAGTATCTCTATACTACAGTGCAGTATGCAGCATTGACATAACTGCAGATGAGGCCTAAACTGGGTAGGAACAGAAGGAATAATCCTTTGTTGTCTGGATGATAGACTAGATTACCTAAACTAGATCCCGGGGGTGGGGGTGCAACCTTCTTGGTAGGAGCACCACAAATTAAGCCTGTGCCCTCCCCAAGTGCCACTCTGAGCCCCTTTCACTGCCTTCTCTTGCTGACACTATACTTTCTGCCCTATCTGCTGCATGCAACACACCCATGGCACCCCTGACCTGATCCTGTAGGGTTTTTTCCTCTTCCTCCCCATCTTCCTCTTCAAAGATTCATTGACATGGTGAGCCTGTAAGTGTTTCAGATTTCATCCTTGCAGTCATGTATGGTCACAGCAACTGCTCCCTGGAAATCTATCCACTTGATGCTGCCATCGGATTAGGTAGCTAACGAAGAATCATTTGTACGTGCCGGTCCTTTCACATGCAGATTGCTGCAGCAGCTAGAAATTCTGAGGCCCTTTAAGATATGAAACCCCAAGAGGGTGAACGCTTTCTGCTCATTGTTGCCATAAGTTTGAAGCAAACCTGAACGTGGTGCTGAAAATCTAAAATTAGCTCGTTGATCCACTTAAGCCTATTGGTCCATTGTACATTGATTAAAATGCACTCTCCAGGAAGAGAGAGGAAATTGCATCTTGTTGAGCAGTAGAAAGAAACAGCCCTGAAGTTTTTCTGAAAGGCACAAATCAAGAATACAGCCTCAAAAAGGGGTAATGGATAAAGAGCACTTCCTCCAATTACTGTTAACCCTGCCTCGTGCTGGGGGGACTGCGGTAACCACAACTGGAGTCCATTTTCAGCAAAGCGCTCTCAAAAGGTCAAGTACAGCCCCTGTCACCTTGTGATGCCTTGCTCTTTCCAGCTGAATGGTTTCTTTTGGATTGAAACTTCCATGTGGGTGGGTGGAGTGTGCTGTCACTTCAACCCCAAATGTGTGTGTGGTAGGGGGCCGGGAGGCCTGTGCATGTTGGATTAAACTATAGACTAACTCTGTGATCTGACTTAGGTTTTAGCCCTACTCCTTACCCAGACATGCACTGATGTGAAATGTCTTGATGGAGACAGACCACGTAGACAGTTCCCCGCAGACAGGCGCTATCTAATACAGTACATAGCAACTGCACATCGGGGAACTCCTCTGATAAGATAGGGGAGCTTGATGAGATCCTGGCCCCCAGTACAGGCCTAGTCCAGCATGACAGCGTTCGGAGCTAGGATCACAGGCGACTGGTAGGGGGGACATGTGACCAAGACTGGCCCCTGACTGAGCATCGCTCAGGACGGGGCAGTTTTTTTGCCGTGCAGGCCAGTGGTGCATTTGGGGGCGGGCACTAAGCCATGGCACAGAAGTATAGGAGTGGATATGGGGCTTTTGGCC
>NW_005842046.1:92561-94825 GCF_000455745.1 Alligator sinensis
CCCCCCCACAAATTTCCCCCCCCCCCCCCCCCCGACTCAAGAGGCACCAGTCACCCCTGGCAAAGATGATATGAACTTCAGTCTCAGTCTGGAGGCAGAGGTGATGGGGGAGCACATCAGAGACCAAGAAGGCAGAGGAGCAGGAGTAGATTCTGGTCTGGCCCTGCTACATGGAGCAGGTTTGGTGGCCCCAGGATGTCCCCTAAGCCTGTTTTTTGTATATGGAGGTGTGGAGTGAATGCAGCCTGTGATGGGTCTCTCGACGTCACCACCCAGTCTAGAGGAATTCCTCTTCAGACCTGCCCCTGCCTTCCAAGGGTCAGAAATTGCTGCGGAAATACCCCTTCGCCCTCTCCAACGCCCACTCTCTCTGAAAGCTGCTGCAATAACAGGATGACCACAAGCAAGTCCAATAGTGCTGGATCTAGGCCTTTGCACTGGCTGGAAGGGACAAAAGGAAGGAGCCTGTTGTGCATAAGTCCCTCATTTAAATGGGTTGGAAGTCTGAGAATCCCTCCACACAGGCCAGTTTTCCCCCAGTACACTGCAAAGCAACTCCAGTCGGTGAGAGCTGTGGGATACACCCCAGAAATGCTAGTGCCGGAACAGACACGGCCACGCCACAGTATGCCTATATGGGCATGAGCTGTGTCCGCAGCATGGACACTTAAAGGAGGGCTGAGCAAATATGGGATGGGCATGCTGGGCTTGAGCAAGCTTGTCAGGAGAGGGGGAGAATCCTCTCCTAAGCAAGCTCAAGAAGTTTTCCTTTTTCAAGGCCACGTGCCTCCCCCCCCCGCAACCCTTTCCTCATTCTTTACTTGACAAACCGGTTGCTATTTCTAGGCATCATTTCTGAATGCGTCTTTTTTTTCTTCCCCCCAGTCAGTGGAAAAATAGGAATCCATTCTACTTCTAACAATGTTACCATATGGTTCTATTATGCAGAGATTCCTAAGCATGTAATACAACAATCCTGAAAAATAATTAACTGCTACTGTGGTGCAAGAACACATCTGTGATGAAAGGCTCCCTCTGGATATTGTGGGCTGAAAGTGTCCCGAGTAATTTTCCTAACTCAGTTCCCCCTTCTTTCCCCTGGAAAAAAAAGCAATCTTATAACAACACTGAACAAAAGTCTGCACCAACATGTATTTTTATTTGCTTTTGAAAAAGCAAAAATGAAAGAAGCGTGGGTAGCGTTCTGAGATATGCCTGGGGAAGAGATCTCCATGGAGGAGAGAAAAATAGTGTATATTTAGATCCCATACGTTGAGAATAGACCTTAATTCTATGTTGATAACCAATGATTTACACCCTGTAATCCAAAAGTCCTCCTGAGACGTGCAGGGAGTACAACATATGTCCAGCAAATTGGTAACCATATGCTTCTGGGGACACACAGTCCCTCCGACGTTCTCCTATTCTGTTCCAATTAATGGCTCCTCATTAAAGCAGCTTAACCTCGGAATTCACTCAGTGTTTGTACGCTCTAAAGGCTCTGTCAGGGCAGGAACTAAACTACATGGTGCTGAGCAGCTGGAGATAAATTAAGGGCTATTTTCAGATTCCGTTTAATATCGCAAATTCTGGGTCTCGACTTCCCAATTGTGTTTGGTGCGTGTTGCCAAATCATAGCATCGTAGAGAAGCTGGGCTGGAAGAGACCTCCACACGTTATTTAGTCCAACCCCTTGCCTGAGGCGGGATCATCCCTCTCCAAATTGTCTCATACAAATCCATCATCTAACCTCTTAGTAAAACTACACAGTCAACCCTGGCACAACACAAGACATAACCTGTCACCGGTAAAGCATGGGGACCACAAAGGCCGGTGTCCTGCTTCTTTAAAAGATTATTAATAAAGGATTTCTTGGAGGATGGTTAGGAGTTTTTTCAACCCCGAATGAAATGGGACAAGAGTTTCATCCACAGGAAGTTTTCTCTTATGTACGTGTTGGGTATTTCAATTAAATAGATGTTAGGGAGAAAAAACACAAACCTTTTAAAAAATATTTAGGACAGATTAAAGTCCCTTCAGGCTTCCATCCTTGGTGCTGTTGCATTCCTGGTTTTCCAGCTGAAATGAAAGAGAATGTAATATTTCAGGGTCTCCTTTGTGCATTGTGCCGTAGCATAAAAAGGGCACAAACACATTTTTCCCTCCATGCAGATCACCTTTAGAGAACAGTGTAGTGTTTACAGGGCAGTTCAGCTAAGGGGGAAGACCCACTGAGTTGGCCTGTGTGACTCTCCTTCAGCAGG
>NW_005842046.1:94856-133623 GCF_000455745.1 Alligator sinensis
GATTATCCCAGATAAGCACCACCAGGATAATGTTAGACAAATTAGCTGGACTACTGAGTCCTGAACTCTTGTTGGTGTTAATGCTTGCTACGTTAAGCAGATCCAGACATTCTTCTGGAGATTTAGCCTCAAAGGCCACAGACGACACCACCTATTTTGACTGTATTTTATAGAGCTGTGTTGGCCAAGTCACTGGCTGACAATCAGATTAGCTTTGGAGCTTCAACAACCATCCTGTCCCACGAATACATGGCGGTGTTTGCCTAATCTGAGCATGTCAGTGTAGTGGCACCAGTACCTGCATTTGCACTGCAGTGCAGTGGGCACTAGCGGAGAACCTCTATGTGAAGGGTTTGTACAGTCATAAACCTGGCACAGACAGGTACAAAAATGGGACTTGACAAATTCATGGGTTTTAGAGCTTTTAATCAATATTGAACAGAAAGGTTGGAGATGTTTCCTTTGGCAACTCTAAACCAGTAATGGTGGATGCTAGTAAGGGTATTGACTAGAAGACAGATGACTCTAGATATATGTGATTCAGTGCTTTCCCTCGATGGTGTTCACCCCTGCTACTGCTGTGGACAGACTGTTAGGCTAGATGGACATTGGTCTGACCTGGCACTTCTTTTGTTCTTATGTTCACTGAGCTCTTGGAGGCACAGAATTTTCTTCTGTGTTTGCACAACCCCTAGCACCTCATGGTCTTGGCCCATGACTGGGGCTTCTGGAACCTGTCACAGCAAAAGTAATTGTAGTCTAGACAAGGCCTAGAAGGTCTTGATCTCTCACCTCCTCGGTGTGGGATCTGAGAGTGGTTTAGGAAGGTTTGTTTTTTCTATGTTTGACATCTAGCTTGATGAAAAGCTTTTTGGTGCATATCTCATTCCCTGCACTGGGGTTTCACCCTCCTAATCCTTTGCATGTTTTGAACACGAGGATGCTGAACACCCTACAAAACTCTCACGTTGCTTGGAAGGCCTGAGAGCTTCCGAGGAGGGAAGTTATGGAACTGAATTGGGGGGGGGGGAACAGTAATGATTACATAGAGAGTCCCTTTGTTTTTATTGTCACTGTCCTAATAAAGCTTCCTTAGCTGGCTATGTTAGGCCCCCATTTTGCTCTGAGTTGGTTCCAGCACTGTCTCATCCCTCAGCCTCTCTGACCGGTTTCTTTCCCCTGCGCAGAAATGGAACATGAGCTCCTTGGGCCAGCGCTGATTCCATCTCCTCCCATAAAAATTAAGCACTCCTTTCCCCAATCTCATACCTTGTTGGCCTCTGGTATTTGCAATTTTCCTTTTCTGACATGCAAGGAAGGAAGCAGACACACTGTCTTTATAAAGGGATTCCAGAACGCAATTGTTCTTTATCCAGCACAAGAAATATGCAGATCTAGGCAAATATAATATAACAACGTGTCTCAGCCCCAAGAGCACTCCAAGAGACCTCCAAGAAGATCTCTGCAGTCAGTAGCCTTGCTGGCGATGAGACTCCCATGTCACCTCCCATCCCTTTGCCAGTTGACTCCCCGACCAAAGTCCTCCACTGAGGGCTTCCCCAAGCTTTAATTCCCAGGAGGGCAGTAACTGACTGGAAATACTGGTTTGCCTTCGGCATTAGCCAATTCTTTGTTCAAGATCTCTTCCAACTAAAAAGAAGACCGTTACATTGGAACAAGTTCCGTTTGTTTGCCAGTCCCATGCCAAATGCATACATTTCTCCCATCACTACCCGTGAGGATTATACCTCATGGTGGAGGACAAAAACACAGCCAGAAAGGCAACCAAGCAGCACATTCAAAACGAAGCTTGCAGACTGACGCAAGTAGAGCCGGCAGTGCCAGCCAGAATCCAGACACTGCACAGAGCCCGCAAAATGTCACAGTTGCCCTCGGCAAGCGTTGTTTGGGGGTGGAATATTTTAGATGCATCTCAGATTTGAGGGAAAGTACTTTCCCTGAAAGCTTATCTGAAATCTAAAATTTGGTCCAATAAAACATAGAATCCCCCCAACCCCCCCAATCTCTCCTTCATGCATATTTCCTGGACCATCATGACTGCAATATTACTACAATTGCTAATATAGCAGTGGCCACAGCAGTTTATCTCTGTAGGAGCTCAGTGGTTGAGTCAGTTGGCAACGTGAAGTGTGTTGTAGAGGTGTTTAAGAGGCTTTCATGACTGGGTTGGTTTAAAAGCCCTCTCCTCTGCTCACATGCTGTCCCTCACACAAAGGTGGGAGAGCCTCTTTCTCATTGGTTTGTAGTTAGGTGGGCTGCTCTATGAGCAAAACTGAATCAAAAAGTAGTGAGTGGGATCAACGTAAGTCCAATAAACTCAAAGAAGATCAATCCCCAAGTAGATCATCCCAGCCAAAAAAAAATGTTGGACTATGAGTGCCAGTGACTGTATCTGGAACGGTCAGAGGACGCTACTGTGTTGTTAAAGCCCTTCAAATGAGATGAACATTAGTCCTTGCTAACACGTCTCCTCTCTGGTTGGAGCTGTGTCCTCTGGCCCAGTCAAAGGTGGATGTCAAGGAGGATATTGAAATGGGGGATGGCGTCCTCTAGAAATATCAGTTTTAGCTCTCAGTCTGTATAGTATCTGCCCCTGCCACTGTTAGATACAGGATACTGCGCTAGATGGACCATTGGTCTGACCCAATATTCTTTCCATTTAAATCATAAGAAGTTTCTGGATGAGGGGGCTATTTCCGTGCCTTTCGGAGTCTCTTTTTTCCATTTCCTTACCCTTCCATTCCCTTAACAGGCATTTCCTCAAGCAGTAGGAAAAATGGTAATTTTTATTAAATGGAAAAACACACCTTTAAATATTTGCTGATACATGTTTGAAAGCCATCTGGAGTGAGTAATTGGTTTCAGATATGAATGCTCCCGGGCTGTTAGCACAAAGATGGGAACTGTCGGTGTTCTGGTTTCACTGCTTCCCCGTCAGCTTCTTGCACATCTGACGTCAAGGAACAAAAAACCCAGACTTTTCCTTAAGCTCCATTGTGCTGCTGGAAGGGACGTATCAATAAAGATCACCTGAGGAAGAGTAACCGCATTGTCACAATGGCCTAAACTCCTTCCCCTTCCATTCTGTGTTCATCGACATCGTGATACCATAGCAGAGGTTAAAAGGTATGTTCAGTCTTTACGTCTGAGAGTCAAGAAACCACGGTTCTACTTCTGGCACAGATTTCTTGTATGACACTGGGCAAGCCGCTGTTTAAAAGAAAATGGGATCGAAAGCTCAAGTTTAGATCTGAGCTGAAATTGCTCGGGTCTTTTCAGAGTATGTGGACCTGAGATGAGTTCAGGCCAGCTCATGTTTATAGGTGCCTTTAAGATCTTTGGTTGGAAGGGGCTTGAAGATGTACAGACAGAGTAAGATGAAATTAAAAATACATTGCTGCTCGAGACTCGGTCTGTTCAGATCCTTTTAGAATGGGAGGAGTGAGGCAACTAAATAAGGTATCTTGCAGAAATATGTAGGATTTGCCCCTGATATTTTTAACAGTGAGATTATTTTTGTTATAAAAAGAGACTGTGACCAAAAAGAAGCCTGGGAAGGGCTTTGCTGTGTTGCTCATTGTGTATTACTGCATGTCTTTGCTTCTCATCTGCTGGCTGGTGGGAAGCACCAAACAAAAGACTCTTTGTCATGAAAATCAGCCACCAACCTTTGCCAACTGTCAGTCAGACACATAATGAGCCTCCGAGCCAGATGTGCCACCCACCAAAAGTGTATTTACGTGAATTAGGACTAAGGGAAGGGGAGAGAAATTTTGCTCTCAATAACAATGTTGAATTAGACTGGAAAAAAACCCAAGCTCATCAGGGGACCAGATTGCAGCTCTGTTCCATCTTGGCGTACAGAGGGGACTATTTGCCTTTCTCTGGGTTAAAGATGTAGCTGTCTGCCATTTCATAGACGCTGACTATGTCAACACGACATAACGGAAATTGTTTGTCCCCTGACCTGGTTGCAACACAAAACGAAACAAAGCCTTTGACTGTTACAGCTACAATTACAGTGTAGATGGGGCCTTAAACTAATTCAGGGTGAAGGGGGAACTTTGCTACAGCTTTTGCATCCCAAAATCCTAGAATTGGTAGATATCTGGAGCTTTACCACAGCCTTTCTCTTTCTTGATTGATGTGCTCTGGATATCTCTGAATATCAGGAGAAACAAGATTTCATCCAAGTCTCCTTTTGAGAGTCACGTGGCATATGGTAGAGTTGGATAAATTCTGGCTGACACTGCTCGCTACAGAGCATGTCATGTGTTTAGAGGAGCCCCACCTGTTAGCTAATCGACTTCAGTGAGTGAGAAATGGATGTGCTTAGTTAAATGGGTTAAATCAATCATTCAGTGGGACCCATCCAGGAAGACAGGCAGGAGGAGGTCTTTGGGGTAGGTCTTTGAGACTTGGGATGAAAACATCTGCTCCAAAAGCCTTCAGGTTAAATCTGGAGCTGAGGTTGCACAAGGCGAATCTAGCCATTGCTTCTCATGGGTAAGCACGGCCACTTAAGACCCCAAGAATGGTCTGCACAGAAGGATAATTACACATAACAACTCACCCTTTCAAACCCTGTTGTAGCCAGAGGTCTGTTACACAAGCCTGCATTTAACAAAGATGGGTATCAAAAGGGCCAGCTGAAAGAGGCAAAGCAGAGGCTTATAGCATCCTTGGGAATACAGTGGAATAGATGGAACTATTTGCTGAAAGAGGGTCAAGTCCTTCCTAAACAAATGTCTACAATAAATAATGTTCTGTAGTGCATGTAATTTGTGAACAGCCAGATGTTCATATTTCTAGCACCCACAGCTGGGGCTGGGTTTTTAGAGGAGATCAGCACTGGGTGTGCATCCGATAGAATGAACTTTCTGAAAAATCTAGCCCCAAGTACCTGCCATCCAATCGTGGTTTTACAGTGTGTCACAGATGCACATGATACTGTGCACTTTGGCTGGGGACTTGAGTAGGTCTGCAGAACACAGCACTTACAGTTGGTTTTGGTTGGGATGGAGAAGGGCCAAGAAGAAAGCAGCTGCACCAGTTTAACTGGTGATTGAGGGTATATTGTTTTGTTTTGCTGCGGGTTTTTTGTTTCGTTTTTTAACTGGTAGAGTCAGACTGGTATGCAGTTATACTGAGATTAGCATTAGTTGTTGCCCTTCCCATATTAGACTAGCTATACTGGTATAACCGTGCCATGGGAGGAAGGTGTACCATTTTGATTAGAGAAAATCTAATGTACTTTATGGGGACTTGTAGCATAATCATGTTGTCTACAGTCCTAGTTGGGGAAACAAGTATAGGCCGAGGCTTTCTTGAGGTCTCTGGCATGGCAAAAAGTTAAAACTCTTTTCTGTGAAATTCACACTGTAACTCAGGGGTGGGCAAAATGTGGCTCACGGGCCAGATGCAGTCCACCAGGCCATTCTATCTGGCTTGCAGGGCCCCTATAAATATTCATTTTCTAAATTTTTTCTGCCCCTGGCTGCCTGTCACACAGCCCTCGATGGCTTGCCAAAACTCAGTAAGCGGCCCTCCACCCAAAATAATTGCCCGTGTCTACTCTAACTGCTCAATCATCTTCCCTTCTCCCTCTGATAGGTGTAGGATTCATTCAAATTCGCTTTTATTTTCTGAAAACGAGCACTAAAGCCATTCTATGAGGGTGAACTGGCCACTGCTGAGCGGTGTTATGTAAGAGCTATACAGTGACTGATAAGAACAGTAGATCATCTCCCTTGAGCCTGTAAAAGCCGCTCGCTTTTTCTTCCTTGTTGTAAGTCCCCTCTTGGTCTCAAACAAAATTTCTCAATTTTCCCTGATGACAGCAATAACATACCATTGCTTAAAGAACCACAGAATAGGTTTGTGTTCTAACGTAGCACAGAAAACTGTAAGCCAGACTTTCTAAAGCTAATAATGCTTTAGTCATTGCAGCTACATACAAGCCAAAAATGGTCTGAGATGAGCGAGTTGCTGGAATTAGAAATCCAATGCCGGAAAGCAGCGTGTATTTCCTGTCACTGTAGTATTATTATTATTATTATATAGAAAATGCTGCTGCCAGGCCAACATGTCTGTATGACTATTGCTAAATAGAGAGAACATATCCAAACATCAGCCTTTTCTGTCTGTCTAGGCTTAGCTTCATTCATCTACCACCCGAGTAAATTCCAGCTAACTATCCCCAACCTTGATGCTTGAATAAAGGCTACTTGGCCAAAAGACTCCTCTCAAAGTAAAGATCTGTCTGATGCCCGTAGTGATGCTGAATCACTGGCAGCTTCTTCCATTATGGTGCTATTCCAAGCTAATGGGAATAGTGAAGCATTCGCGTATCATGCTAGACAAACTGGTAGACATTGAATGTTTCATAGAGGCAAGCATTCTGATGGGTGATATCTTTAATTAGACCCAATGGATAGTTTGGATAGATGTACGCAAGTTTTCTGGTACCAGACTAGTGTCACTCCGGCAGTCTGTTGTCTGTAGCAATGGGGAGTTGAAATCCTCTCTGTCCCAAAGAATGGGTCTTTCCCACTTGGGGTTTAACCTCTGGGGATAATAGCATAACTGAAGTTTGGATTCCGTCCTGAAGGAAACTTGTACCTTATATCTCACTAGTCAATTTATTATGTAGCAGTACGAAGAACCATACAATTTCTTGCTTTCGGAGTTAGGACTTGAAACTTGTCCTCGGATTGGTCCAGAGAGTTTAAGGCCAAAAATATCCGCTAAATCATCTAATCTAACCTCACACGTAACACAGGTCATTACATTCCCCTCTGTTACTGTGCTCAAGGGAAGGGTATCTTACAGCTCAGAGATAGAAGTGGGCCAGAACCAAAACTCTGAACCAGTTGCCTTCTAGCTCTTGGGAAAGCACTGATCTAATTGCAAATAGGATTTGGGTCTATTTCCATCAACAGTGATCATTTTAACGTATTAAATTGTTTAAAATACCAGTGGTTAAATGGATTATGACCCAAAATAAACAGCATAATGCTGTTGTTTCCTCAGTCATTTTTCTGGGAGGACATGAACTCTGCCATGGGTAAAGATTTTAACTTTTATGTTGACTCTCTGGAGAGATGTCTGGTCTAAGAAATCTGTCCTTTTGTGGCAGACAAGGACTGAAATTCATTACCGCCTGCTGGCTTGGCAATGCTTCATGGTATGCGAAAGGAGCCGATGCCCTAGCTTATTCCTAGAGGTCAAGTGTTAGTGTCATAATAAAAACACAGTTGCTCTTTGCACACAGATTGGCATCCTTCTTGATAGTCTGCACAGGAAGAATGAATGGACTGTGTTGGGAAGGCTCCCTGCAGGCTGGGGTGGAAGCAGGGTGCCCTGACAGTATGATGGAAAATTGCTCGTGCTTCTGAGGGACATGTCCTCTACTAAAAGAGACTGGTATCAGGCCTTCTCTGCCATCCTTTTCTTTTCTACAAATAATAACTTCTGTTTAGGAAAAGAAAAGTTTTTTTTTCAGTCTTCAAAGGAAAGGGTAAAGCAGCAGGCATCCCCTAACGGTATCTTGTTAGAAGAGAGATCCCTCCATTTGGGGAGCAAACCTGTCTCTGTCTCCCATGTGGCTTGAGGTCAAAATCATCAAAAGCAGCCTGAGTTTTGGTGCCCAGTAGTCAACTGGTCCCTGCACTCGGTGACTTGACCGTGAAATTCATCCAAAAATACCTGGTACCTCCACTTGTTTGATGAAGCACTCATAACACCACTGCAAATTGAGACAGATGAAGCCTGGGCACCCAAACCTTGGTACTCTCAAATCAGGCCATTATTTGAATGCCTGAAGCATACAGTCACCTTGGCTTTACATTAGTGCTCACAGCAGACACGCAGCACTGGAGTGTGAAGAACAAATTGGCTTTGTTCATGCCAAAGAAAGAAATCTGCCACCTCCTTAAGCTTCCCCTGCTAAACTTTGGTGTAGCTTGCAGGGGGGTTGTCAATGCAAGGAACACAATTGCTTGTGCAATGGATTGGTTTCATTTTGTTTTCCCCAATGTTTATTTTGTACCATACAAGGAAATGGCCCCGGTTCGTTCCTGCATCACAAGAGAGGAAGCAGCTCTTCCTTAAGATTTTTAATTGCATCTCATGAGCACTGAGATGCCCGAGTTGGTCCCCGCACAGGCTGGCTCTCCAGAGACAAAGCAACCATCCATTTCTAGTTTTCTGGTTAGTGTGGGCAAGCACCGCTTCCAGCACAGAATTCACTTCTAGTCCGCAGTTTGCTACTCAGGACTGCATTGCCATGTCTTTAATAGAGGTGCAGCCATGTTGGAGCCAGACTCTTGTTAATATAAAATTTATGTCTGGTGCGTTGCTGTGATCATAGCAAATTTCAGATTAGATTTTTTGTCTACTTTCATCTAGTGTTTACTCTCTGTGTGTACTTTCCTGGCAGACTGACTCAGTGTGGGAGGAATAGTCAGAATCCATATGCTAGCTTGCTCCAGTGGATTAGATAATGTCTGTAGAGCATGTTGATAAAAGCTGCCATATTGTTCGAGTTCCAGGTATTTTGGGGTGTGTTTCAAGGTCATAAAATCACCAGGTACTGGGATCAGCTGGCTATTTTGTTTCCCTGTTGGTGGGTGGAGATGTCTGGATAGTTTTCACTGTCCTCTGCCCTAATGCATCTGGCCGTGACACATGCCTAGGGAAAGGGGCTGTTTTCAGATTCTTCTGAAAAGACCTAAAACAAAAACTGGTTTCTGTTCTTGGGATTTTTCCTTTGCCTTTGATCTTTGTGGAGTCTTATAACTGCACATTGTGGCCTGGGGTTTCACTTCCAGCTTCAAATTCAAAGAAATTAAAAAAGAACTTGAAGTGAAAGTTGGTTGCAACCACCACAATTTAACCCGTTTGTGGTGTCCTGAATGTGACTGCACCAAACATTCGGCAGCCCAGCTTGGCTCAAGAAAGTCTTTCCCTTTAACAGATCGCCCAACACCCTGGGATTCTTTATCAATTCTGTAGCAAAGCTCCATGAGGTGCCTATGGCTGGTTCTGCAGAGGTCTGATGGATGGGTCTTCTGAGCTGGATTTTTTTTTTATTGGGGAAGCAAGATTTGTGAAGTGAGGTAATATATATAATTTTATTTTATTTTTTTTTATTGGACCTCTCTCCCAACTTGCACATCTGGACTGACCTAGCTACAACATGACTGCAACCACTGGCTTTCTATTTCAGGTGTGTTGCGTGTTACCTGGGGTGTTAGCTAGATGGCACTGGTGCATACTTGTGTGCTACACAACTTTGACTAGATTAAGGCCAGGGACCCAGAGAGACATTTCATTTGAGTGCAGACCTGGCAGGTGAGATACCATGAGGTGGTTTAGCTTACCTGGCAGGCGAGATACCCTTCTTCTCAGCCTTGAATGACTTGGTGTATTTAGAGGATGAAGGCCTGCCCCTTGCACTGCAGGCAGGCTCACCCATGCAAGAGTCTACAAATGCCTCCCATGCAAGGCTACACAATCTATGGTGATGGGGGATTGCTCTCCGGGTGTCTCACATCTTCACACCATAGCAGAAGCATTCACATCACAGCCCCTGCCAGGTAATACCTATGAATTCTGCTAACACTCCGAACCCTGATTTTGAGGAGGTGTAGTTTATGGTATCCATAATTCATTTGCCACTATGCCTCAGGTTTCTTATGAGCAAGGCCTCTGTGCTGCAATATTTATACTCTCCACCTGAGAGTGGAGAGTATAAATATTGCAAAATACCTTTTGCAATGGAAAGTACCTTTTGCTGGGGCTTCAAGTGGCAAAGCTCTCTAGGTTTGAGTGCAGTTATTAGAAAAGTTTCAGTAATTGGGAACAAAATACCCTGTCCCTTTGTCCTGACAGCTAGGCTAAAATGGGGTTTTCAGGCTACTAGGCACCAGATGCATGTGCCAGGGGGTGGCAGGAAAGTGTTACCATGTGAGGATTCTTGATTTTGGGATGTGCTTCTTACCTCCTGTGAAGATCCCAGTTGGATGATCTTCAAGGCTTCCGGTAGGCTCCACTCCTGGCTCAATTCTTCGGCCCTGAGGAAGGTCTTAGCAGGAAGGATTTTCCAAATTTTGTCTATGCTGGGTTCATTTCACTTGCCTCGTTCTACTTCTTCCCTGTGTCTGCACAGATCAGTGCTGGCAGGAGAATGGCTCTAGATGTAACCATCAACAGGCATGGACCTCCCTTCCTTGGGTAAGAGAACAGCCTCTGGGCAAGATTCCCAAGCCAGAGATGAGAGAGACTCTTCTAAATACAGATAATGCCAAGAGCCTCATGGCTTTGAATTTCAGGCAGCTGTCAATGGGAGCTCAGACAGTCCATTGACTTCCTAGTTGAGTTAACAGAGGCTGTATGGCTCTGTTAATAGTGTAAGGAACATGCAAGTGATATGGACACTGGTGCCCTCCATGAGATAGTCAAAACACCTAGCTTCATTTCAAAGACCCTATATTGCTAATAGCAGGTGAAGAGTCTCCTTAGTTCACCTGGAAGGAGGGCAGCTCTTCCCTTGCTGGTGGTGAAGTTCTGAGTGGCCACATTGGAGCCTACAATGTTCTTACAAAATACATCGAACTGAAAAACCTATAGAAACTAGTGTTGAGATGTTGTTGCCATGATGATCCAGGATATATGCAAAAAGTCTACTGCGTGATATCTTTTATTGGACCAGATGCATAGTTAGGATAGACATAGATCAGTTTTGGGGTATCACAGTTCCCTTTTGAGGACTCTTTTCTGAGTTTTATGTAAGCTTTTGTTCCATTTGCTACTAATCTCTGCTGTATCTACTCTCCCAGAAGCTTGAGGAAGGATGTTGTGGTATCCAAAAGCTTGTCTATGTCTATCCCAATCAAGCAGGTGGTGCAATAAAAGATATCACCCACTGCATTCTGTGGGAGAGGCAAGAATCTAGAAGTGCTCATCCCCTAGGTATCTAGGCAAGGTTCCCTTCCTCTTCCATCTGTTGGATGTCAAAGTATGATCCTATTCTACCTTGCTCAAGTTCCTGCAAAACCATTCATGCAAAAGCTTTTGTGAGTTCTCTTTGCTGCCATCTGAGAATTAATCCTAAATGTAAGATGGAGTGGAATTAGTGGCTTTTCAGGGACTCAAGCAGGGTAGAATTAGGGTCACATTCAGACATGTAGGGGATTGTTGTACCACAGTGGCAGCATATCCCAACAGGGGCAATCTCCTCTCACACTTGCACACATTCACACACCTTGGCTCCTTCTCATATGCGGCATACCAGGAATTACGACGAGGTTACCCTAGCAGCCACACTCAAGCTCTCTGTAGTTTCACAGTTTCATAGACGTTAGGATCGGAAGGGACCTGAGCAGATCATCAAGTCTGACCCCCTGCCCTGGGCAGGAATGAATGCTGGAGCCAAATAACCCCAGCTAGGTGATTATCCAGCCTCCTTTTGAAGACCCCCAGGGTAGGAGCGAGCACCACTTCCCTTGGAAGTTGGTTCCAGACAGGCTGAGAGCAATTATTGCAGAACACTTCTGAAGGTTTTCACCACCACATTTGTAGCGTGCAAGGTGGGGTGTTCAGGACATACTTGGAGCCTTCCCCCAGGACACCCTGCTGAAGCTGTGTAGACAGAACTTAGATACCAAAGCACAATGTAGGCACCAAATGAATAGATTAAGGGTAGGCTCTTACTGTTGTATCTAATTTGAACTAGCTTTTAAAAAGGCTTCTTGGTGCCTGCCCATGATGGAAGGCTGTAGGTATTCAGAAGCTGTCTAATCCCAAGGGAAGCAGAATAGTTCATGTGGATATTACAAGAAGTAACAGAAAATTTGCATTCTTATAGTAAGATCTGTTATCTAAAAAGTTTCGCAAGAAGAGATTGAAACACCATCTCTTGAGTAATGTAACACTTCAGTGAGCAAAGCACAAACACAGGGAACAACCCCAGACTGGTCAGAGGTCACAGATTAGGTCACATTCAAGTTTTAGTCACTGTGGTCTGTATCTTTCTCTCCGGGGAAAATTGGGTGGAAATGTCTGTGCTACTAGTTAACTGTTAGCAGTGCTATTAGTTCTCTACATCAACTGCTGGTCTGGTCAGGACTGCAAACCAAGAAGAGCCTCCAAAACTTGAATCAAGTTTAAATCTACAAGAATACCTAGGAGACTCTGGATCTGACCCTGTGCAGACAGCTCTACCAACATGCTCAAGGGTATGGTTGGGTACCATGCTATATCATCCATTAACCTCCCTATTCCTGCCTGAGTGCCAAAAAGGGAAAGCTAAAGATTGTTTTATTGTCTAAGCTCCTTTGCTCTCGAAGAAAAACACGTTCCTTTATCTCCTCAACCCCCACGTGTTCCAGAGCTTGGTTCCCACACTGTAGATGTGACCAGCAGACCTGCAAGCCAAAGGGACTGTTGTTGCTTGGTGACCTGCTTTCCCACTCCCACCCCCATACTGCTCCTTCCAAAGCTGCATGGAAATATGGTTTTTCTGGCAACAGCCTAACTACTGTAGAAAGGTCACCCACGCTATGCACAGCCCTTCTTTTCTGTCCGTGGGCCTCAGATTGTTCCTAAACCTGATCTACACAGGGAATTACAAGGGCTTTGTCTTAGGGCTCATCTGTGTGCGGACGCTTATAGTGATAGAGCTATAGATATGGCAGTGTTACGCTCGAGATAGACACTGGAAGAAGTGGGTCCACACGGGCATGCGCTGGTAGAACCACAGTGCTGTAATTAATTACCTGATGCATTTCCCTAGTTAAACAAGCCTTTACACACCAGTCTTGTGCTTTGAGGAGCCTAAGCATCATCAGCTGCAAGCTGTTATTTTCCCACTGCCTGGCAGGCCAGGGATGACTCATTCCATTCCCTTCTTCCTGCCTTCTGATGCCATATTCTGATAGCTTCTTAGCACCGTGCATCACTTCTGGAATTGCCCTAAATTATTTAAACACCTGAAAACGTTATTTTTTTAACTCCAAGGGATGGCTGGATTTTTTTTTCCCCCTTGAATTTGCCAGCCATCGTAAATGCCATTTTGGAATCTGTCACTTTGTGGGCAGCATGTCCTGCACAACTCTCAGAAAAATGGTCTTTGAAATGTGGCTCGTCTGGCAGTTCCAGCAGCTGCATGCTGAAAAATGCTGGCCAAATGTTACTGTTGAGGATCTTCTGCACATAACAACAGCTTGTTCTCCGTGTATGGGGGAACTTCGGAGCAGATGAGCTTAATTGAGACACCTTTCGAGGGCCTCTATCATTAATTAGAGTCACAGTTCCCTCTGGTTGCTGATGTGGCTGTGTATTGAGCATGTGTGAGAGCACTCTTCTCCGAGATCTCTGTTTGGCAGGGGGAATGAGAGGCATAAGGCACTGTGAAATTCTCTGCCCTAGGAAAAAAGCAGTGACACTGCTTTCCCGAAGCCCTCTTCAGCACCCATCAAGTGAGCTTCACAAAAGAAAACAGCAGTGATTTGAACAGATTATTATCTGGGTTGCACTATAGGTATAAGGGCTCACTTGTGCTAGGTGCTGTTCATGTGCCTTCCTGCTTCTGGGACCCAGGTGAGAGAGGGGTGTCGCTGTACTTCGTGCTGTGCATGTGCATAGGAAGAAACTGCTCCAAAGAGCCTGACATTTAAGCAGGCAAAACAGACAAAAGGTGAAATCAGTATATCTATTTAAGACAGAAATTAGGACTAAATCGATGGAAGGATGTGGTCCTTGCACTACCCAACTTTTAGGGCTGTGGCATCTACCATCAGGGGCCAGATCCCTGTGTGCTGGGCTCCCTACACAGCACACAGGGACAGTTAGGTGCAAACATGTGGGATCCACAAAATACCATAGATGAAGTGTTGACCTGCCTAAGAGAGCCAAAAGGAAATGTGAAGGAGGCAGGGGACTTGAACCCAGCTCTTTCCATTTCTTGGCAAGTACAGTAATTGCCAGTCTATTAGAAGGTACCACCGCTACCACCACCCGACCATATTTTGTACATACCATTCCTGGTGAGGCATGCTCTTAGCATTCCTATATGATCAAACTTCTAGGCTAGGGACAGATGTTACACATAAACCAGTTCAAGTGATCAGAAACTGGTTTAAACCTGTAACAGAACAGAAGTTCAGTGCACATAAACTAGTTTCAAAATGGCTGAAACTGGTTTAAGATAAACCTGGTTGAATGTAGTATCAGATTTAACTAATTTAGGTAAAACTGGTTTATGAAACTTCTGTCCCAGACCCCTTCCTGGTTCAAGTTAAATCAGAGCCCCCCCAGCATCCCAGCATGCTTTTCAGCCCTGGGTTGTGCTGTGCTGTCTGCTCCAGAGAGCAGAGCTGGCCCTGCCTCTGCCCCTCTGCTCCCTAGCTGGAGCAATGAAGGTCGGCTCACTTGCCCCCTGAAGCAAATGCCGGCCGGGGTCTGGGGCAGGGAGGGTGTTAAACTCACCTTCTCCCAAGTACAGAGGTGCCCTGCCCTGCTTACTTAGTGCTGGCTGTGACTGTGGGCTACACATCCCAGAGGCACCTAGAAGCAGGAAGGGGAAGTGACTGATGAGCAACCCTGCAGAGTCTGGCTGCTTTGATTGTGGACTGCAAATCCCAGAGACCTCAGGAGCAGCAGGAAGAGTAAGCAAAACACATGGCCCAGGCTGCATTTACAGTTCTTCAATTTGTAGTTTTTCTGAGAGAGAATTATTTTTGTTCAAGCTTTTATGAATTCAGTGCCACTACCTCCCCTTCCCCCTCCCCTGGCCCAGTGGGCACAGGCTAGGGCCTCACCATGCCTCCTCCCCTCCAGCAGGGAGAGGGAAAAAGTCTTGGAGGGCTCTCTTCCCTTTGCCACCGGCTGGCAGGCCTGCTCTAGCACCCTCCGGCTTCTGGCCTGAGCCACTGCAGACATGTAGTTGAATTTCCTAAATCAAAAGTGAATGTCTGTTCACTTGCTTATCAGTTCAATTTCTGCTTAGGCTAACCTGCAAAGACTGAATCAATTCAGCCTCAGGCATTTTGGCTGTCTGTACTTAGCCCTAAAGTATAGAAATGCCCAGGTTCCAGCAAACTTTAGCCATGAGCTAGATGCCAAATTCTTTAGCCCTGAGATGCTTCTTGGTAGGCCCAGAGGCAGAAGTTTAAGTGCAGGGGCGTGCAGATTTTCAGCTGAGCAGGATTTTTGATAATTGCAGCTTTGGACCCGTGTGTGTAAAGTAGGAATATGGGAATGAGGTGGGATTTAATCTGTGGAGTCCATTTGTGAGTCTGATCCTAAATGATTTGCCTTAAGTGGCATGGGAAAGTTGTGGAAAACCCAGCACTTGTACCTGTTTCTACTGAGCTCTAATCCTGTGTTTTAAAGAGAAAAAAAATACTTCCTATCTGTAGAAAGTGTTACCCAAATAAAACTAGAGTAACTAAAGGTCCTAGTTTTGTGTTAAACAAACAAATAGATGAGCCAGAGTTTCAAAACTGCACATGAGTCTTCACTCAAAGTTGCGGGTATTTGGATCCTATTTTTGGTTTGGTCCATGGTGATGGCAGGGTCTAGAATTTAGCCCCAAACCCAGGTTTACACTCAGACATCCAAAGCATTTAAACCTGTGGTTTGGGTTGGATTCCATCTCTGTGTTCTCAACTGCAGAGTGAAAGGCAAGAAAAGTGCATGGGGGCAGGCGGAGGGAAGCTCACCACTTTAGCAATCGTAATAATAAACAATAGCTATTTCTTCCCTGGTGCAGGTTTTGCAGGATGTCCTAATTACCTTGACATTATTACAACGGAAGTCATGCTCCATCCACCCACTAAGCACAGGAAGCATGCCCAGCGTGTAATTCTATCCTTCACCTCCCATACCTCCACTAGGAAGGGGTCTAAAAGGAAACTGGATAGCAGCCAAAAGGTTAACCAGAGAGAAAGATTAACCCTTTCATTTTCACTTACCTCCTGGAATTTTTGGAAGGTGGCGTTCGATGGCGGGAGTCTGCAGTTGCACTACAAGGAGACAAAAGTTTCTTCCAGCCTTAGAGAAGCCTCTGCTCAGTGTTTAAATAGCGATGATGAGCAATTCCATTATACTACCTCCTGCATCAGAATCTCTTCTCCAGGTATACTGGATGTAAATGTGGCATGGTTTATTAGAATGTATTATTATTATTATTATCATTATTATTGCCACTGACCTAAGGGCATTGCCTGGAGATCCAGATCACAACATGGGGCCTCCTTACGCTGGGCTCCACGTGAACTGGGAGACAGAAACTGTTCATGTGCAGTTTAAGCTGAAACCAGGGGCATCACATTGGTGTGATATACATAGAGGAGGATGAAAGTAAGTGGTGAAAGGCAGCAAGGGTGGGAATATATTATTGCAGACTTGAAGCTGCTTTCTTTTTTTTAAGTGATCAGCTTTCCCCACTGGCCTTTGGCCTAGCCGACAGCTGTTGGCTGCTCCCCTTTGGTGGAGTGGGTTTCACAAAGAAATGGAGGGAAGATCAGTGCACAGTGGCTTTGTTTGGATGGGGAGCTTGGGTGTTTTGCCTTTGATTTCAGTGGCAGCAGGATTAGGCTGCCCTCAGGCAGACCTTCCATACATACCATGGGGTGTAGAGGAAATAGCGAAGGGCCTTCCTGGGAGAAGTGAGCAGAAACCTGATGGAGACAGGTGAAGTGGTAAGAGGGCAGAGATGGAGGGAGGGTCAAATTCAGCAGTGTGCAAAGGCAGGTAAGTAGGGCTGGGGTAAGTTGTGACAAGTCATTCTAGTGCAGACAAGAACCGAGGTGGTTTTCATGTGGGGCTGTATGGGAAACCAGTGGGGTGGGGATGATATGGAGCTACTAACAGCCAGGAAGTTGATCGGAGCAACCGGGGCTTGATTGGACCTAAGTAACATTCTAGCTTGCATTTGTGGGACAGTGAGGAATCCCTTTGTAATGGTTTCATCAGCACAAGTGAATCATTGCTATCTAGACTGGGGAAGTGAGGAAATAATTGCATAAGTATGTCATGGCTGCAGACTGCGTAGGTGAAGGACAAGAAAGTGTTGGAAAGATGACAACATTTGAAGTTCGATGTGTTCCTTATCCCGGCTATCCTTTGCTGCTTTCTTGGTTGGAATCCCTGCTCCAGCCATTCTGGGAGAGACGAACGAGGAACGGAGGTTTACACACACCTGTGTTTTCACCAACGTTGTGGTTCTTGCTCGGTACATAAACACAGCACAAATGGAGGAGAACCAGTCAAGCTGATATTAGAAAAGAGCAAAAGAACTTTTTACAATGTATTCATTCATACAATGGCTATACAAAGAATAGGTTAGGTTATGCCATATCCTTGTGGCACATTTAGCTTTGTCACTTATCTTTCTATACATTGTACCTTTAAGTCTCTAAGGATTTGGTAGAAGCCGATCTTCTGTTTAGTGAGGTTATGACTGTCATGGAAGACTCGTACTTTGCAAAATACTGTTTTTTGTGTTTTTTCAGCCTAAAATAAAAACTATTCTGACTACAAGTGTCTGTCTGTTCTTTGGAATAGCATGCAACAAGTCTTAGCAGATTTTTTCTGATCACTTGGTGCTGTATACTTTAAAGTTAGGTAGCATAAAAGTTCTGTGATACATTGTGCAATTAAAATATTCAAAAGTACAGAAATGAAATGCCTTGTGAACTACATTTTGCACATCTGGCCAGATGAATGTCATACTCATGCCAGTAAGTGATTAATTCATATGTGTGTGTATATGTATATCCATGTATATATCTATGTATGTGTGTGTGTGTGCATACACATACATACAGACTTACATACTCACATATATATATATACACAGACATACAGACACATACACATACATGTACATATACATATACAGCCGTTCAGGTTTGAAAAATAACTCTGTCCTTGCATATGTTTGTTCAGCTGTTGTAAAGTTGATGGCAGAAGTAAGTATTCTCTCAACTAAAACTTTTAAAAATGTGGTAATTTCTAGAAGGGTTTACTATATTCACCTCTGTTACACTTGTGGTTTCATGCTGTCACATGCTTTTGTCACTGAAACGAAAATTCAGCTGCAGCCCTTAGTTTAACCTAAAGATAACTTGATACTTAGTAAATCAGCCACTATAAATAAAGGTTTCTTTGCAGCATTTACTAAATGGATTTGTTTGTACATACAGAGATTTCTTGCAAGTTAGTGTTGATGTAGTGCAGAATATTATCAAAAGGCTATTTTTAATCATGCATGTGTGCTGGTATGCATGTGTTCAGTTCACATGCATTTTTTTTATAAACTGTTGTAAGTTGGTATGAAAGTCCAAGCAGATCTTTTCTGGATACTTATTCAATGTTCATTGAATCAAAGGCTTTCTGTCTTGAGTAAGGCGGGGAAAGGTTTTGGAAAAATCTGTTGGTAGAAATGTCTGGGACTTTCTCAACACGACTGCACACGTGGTTTTGTTTTGGATTTTAACGTTCCACTGAAATATTTGCAATCTGTAGATTACAACACTGCTAGTACATGAGGAAAGAGAGCAGGACCTAAGCTACACCATCCCAGTTGAGGGAGAAATGCAAAATGTCCACAAACAACAGAAATGATGAAAGATAGTGGTTTTGAAAATTGTGTTCTAACTGTTGTTCATAATTTTCCTTATTTTGTTATGGGCAAATGTGTTGATGAGAAATGTTCTCATTGAAACCATGCAAATTGTATGTGGTTGGGGTTTTTTGTGCAAATGGATTGAAACAATCATCTGTTGTTTTGAAAGAAACATAACATTTGGAAATGTGCTTTTTTCATCTCTCTTGAAAACAGACCCATTTTCGAAAATTCAAAACCTCCAGTTTTTCTGTGCCTCTTGCATTTCACCCCAGGTGTTTTGCACACCTCTGTCAGTTTGTTATACAGGTAGGGGAACATGGCAAAAGGAGGAAAATGAGGGTTGTGTATATTAGTTTTTTTAATTTGACTTTCCCTTTAATGGCTCAGCCCTCAATGTTGTATTTAGAGGTCTATGAGCCTGGTGGGCTTTTAAGTCTCTTTTGGAACTTATTACTAAGAAAAAAATGCATCTCTGTCTGGCTGCAAACGCATTATTTGCATTTTGCATTTTGCATTTTGCAAGGCTTTTATTTGCATGTGTGATCAGCTGTTACTTTGGACAACTTGCAGAACTGGAATAGCTTCCTGCTGATTCTTTTTTTCTGACTCAACAGAAGGTGCCTGCTTCAGATGTGGGCCGGATGAACATAACCCACATTCATTTTTCCACCCCTCCCCTCCAGCAAAATTGGAAAAGACAAAGAACTTCACACATGTGCCAAAAGAGGTTACGTGAGGAAGTGACACCACTTGTCACACAGTGACGACTTAACAGAATTATTTAAATTAGCTAGGGGCAATTCTTGAGCTGGGCACGCTGTTCTGAGCTCTGCACACAGGGACGCAAGTTTAAATAACAAGTCTAAAAGAAATTGAAGGTTGTTACTGTCTCCTCCCCCCAAAGTATGGTGAGCAAAGGAAAACTGTTATTAATTGCACAGTCAAGTACTTAACATTTAAAACCAGAAAAAGTAATGTGGGGATCTTAGCAAATGAAAAGGCTATAAGCAGAGCCAAGTCACTTATGAAACAAGAATAGGTAGACAGTGGGTGACGTCCTCAGATCCGTTGAGAAGAGGCACTCGTGTCCAAACCCAAACATCCAACCCCAGCCCTCTAAAACAGCAATGCTCAACTTGTTGGCCCCACAAGCCAAATGAGTGGTATGGAACCGGGAGTGAGCCCCCGTGTGCCACCCGGACCCAGCACACAGGGATTGTTCCCCTGTGTGCAGGATTGGACACTGGAACCCCATGCTGACACTGCCAAACCTTCAGACCCGTAGGGACCCTGCAGGCCAGGTGACACATCTGGGGGCCAGACCTGGTTTGTGGGCCAGGGGTTGAGCACCCCTGCTCTAAAACGTTTGCTCTAACCTTAGGAGGCTCCCTTTACTGGGCTGACCTTCAAGCCAAGATCTGAACGTGTGCGCTACTTAGGAAATTCAGCTCCATCCAGGCTTTTGATTGCTCATACAGGGATTGTCAAATCCATCATTTCAGGACTAATAGCTTTGACTGAAACTCTCTGTAGCTTTGGCTGAGTTTCTCTTTGCCTTTCTTGGAATTCAGCAAGCGAAGAGAAGGAAGCAAAACCAGATGAACCTTTGAATCTTTTTTGACTTTCCTGTAAAGCCATCGAGTATCAAACCACTCCACATCTGTGTCTCTTAGTCACCATGAGACTCCAGAGCAGCTAGTGGCCATTTGAAGGTTGGGAGGGAACTAGGCATGACCACAGTGGGGAAGACCAGGTCGGCAACTTCCTTATGCTCCTTTCTATTCAGGTGTCCCCTCAGCACAGCTCCTTCTGGGCTCTCCCAAAAAACTCAACTAAAAAAGGAAAACCGAAGGTGTAAAGATTTCATTAAACCCAAAGCAAGATGGGATCTTACCATCCCTACTCGAAGCTGCTAAGAATTCAGAAAGCTTGAAAAGACTAACCTAGACATATTGTGTGAGTCAGTTTACCACTGAATGCTCACAGGAGAAAAAGCAGCTTACCTGCATGCATGCCAACCATGCTGTTCCCCCCAGCTGAAGAAAATTCTCTAAACATAATGCTTCTGGGGCTGTTTAATTTTAACCTTATTTAATGTTTCCATGGGGGCATCTATATGCCTGTGAACTGCCTCGCCAAAGAAACTCCCCCAGGGTCTGATTCCAGGGACTCTTATGCCCAGGTGGACTCCTCTTGACCCAGAGGGGTTCACTTCAATGGATCTTTTTGTCTGTCCAGGTTAAAAATGAGGCCAATAGGTGCAACACAGAGAGGGAGAAGGGTCCCTTCTTTAATGCTGCCCCAACTGCCTTATCTGTGGCCTGAGAGGACATTCAGGGTGGAGAGCGGAGAACGGTGTCTCTTGGCTTCTGCTGAGATTTGATTCCTTTGTTGGCACAGTGGTTGTGCTTGCTGGGACCAGGACCATGGACTGCTAATTTGTTCCATGCAGGCCACCCAACAGCTGCTGGATAATAGCAGCATGAGGTTGCTACAGACTTGCTCTGGGTTAGACTTGGCAAATGAGAAATGGAAAGCTCTCAAGTCCATTTCTTAGGCCCTGAGCCCTCCAATCGCCCATCTGTCACAGCTCACCATGCTGGTGATAAATATTAATGTAGCTGCTGTACAAATGCCCGGTCCCATTCCCCCTTCTGAGTGTTTACATCCTTGAGATGCTTGCAGGCCGTTGTCATGTTCCCCTGCCTCCAGTTATCTGGCCAAGCTGCACACACTTCCACATGTCCCTGCTGCTGCTGCCTTCTCCATTATGTTATTGTCCCTGACCCCTCTCCCATCAAGCCTATCCATTACTTCATGATCTTGGTGCCCATAGCTGTACACCAGATCCTAGTTATAGTCTCAGGAGAACTGCAAAAAATATTTTTTTTCATGTTACTGCCTTCCTTTCCCTTTAGGGTACAAAAACCTCAGGAGGAATGATCTTCCTCTTCTCTTGGGACATGCAGTGCACAGCGCTGGTGTCCGGAGGATCTCTTTTCCCCATGCTTTGACTATTCTTCCCCTCCCTCCCCGCCTAGCTTCACCAAGGCTCTCTTTAGTGCAGTCTGCAGCAAACTCTCTTGTAGCGTATATGGCATCTCCTGTGAATCACACCTCTTAAATCAGGCAGGTGGCCTGGCTATCAATGCTGTTCCTGAAGCAGGAAGTAGTTGTATTTGTCCTAACGTGGCACGTTTTATTGGCTGCCGTAAAGACAGTCTTTTCTCACCCGACTTGGTAGGGGAAGGGGAAGCCCCAAAAAAGGGTCAGTAAGTTGGAGGATTGTTTTCATTTTTATTATTCCTTTACTTAGTTGGGTTCAAATCCTGCACAGTGTCCTTGTCTATGTGATTGATGGCATTTGAGACTGGCTAAAAAAGAAGCAAGTGTTAGAACCCAGCCTGCATTTCACTCGGTCAACAGCGAGTGTTGCTTTCTGCATCTCGTACTCTTGAGTGTTGCTGCTGGGGAGAGTTTAAGTAGGCTTAATTGTAATTTTAAAAACAGCTGCCTTTACAGGCTCATATTAATGCGTTGGGGTGGCTGGGGGGAAATGGAGAGGTGCTTAGGTAGAATAAATCACAGACCCCTGAGCTGTTCTTCTAGCACACTTTCCTGGTTGTATTCTTTTTCCAGCCTCACTTGCAATGAATGCTTTTATGCTTTGGGTTTACCCAGCTTAGAGGAAATTCCTTAAATCTGATTTAAAAAAAAAAATCTGTCATGTTCTTTGACAGAAAAATAGCTTTTCAGTTCCACTGAAATTTTGTTGGAAACGTCCATGTTTTTAACTTCTAACTTCTTTTGTGGATGGGAGGTTAAGCTCTGAAACCGCAGACCTGATGAAGGAGAGCTGCTAACATTTCATATATATATTTCCTCATTTTCGCAGACATTTTTCCAGGAGACTGGTAATTGTTCCTCTCAGAATGGCTTCTGTGCCTGTGTTGATAACCATACACTATGCTGGGTGCCAAACCCTAATGCCGCTGTGCTACATTAGAAAAACAGGGCTTGTGCTCCTGCAGTTTCAGCGTAAATCTTGTTAATGCCAGCCCCATCTTGCATCAGTGTGGTGCATCTACACTGTGTGTGTGGTTGGAGCAGCATAAGTGACCCTGGAATGGACAGTGTCTCAGTCTCAAGTATCGCACATCAAAAACAGCCATGAAAACTGGACAATTGCAGGCCTGATTCTCCACTGCCTTGTATTGTCTTGTCATTTGCTCCAATGGAAACAGAGATTGAAGCACACCCATTCTGATTAAACACCCTTTAGCACCCATTTTTCATGGGTGCAAGTCAGTAAAGAATCATTGGCTTCAATAAAAACCACCCCATTAGGTAGGTCAAGTTATGTTTTCACTACAGCTGAAATGCAACTGAAGCTTATGTAGAGACATCCGAGCTGGGCTTATCTTAGCTAGTCTGGGTACTATTCACATTAGGGTGGGCTACAAAACCCAGGTGAGAAATACTCAGGCAGCCCACAATGACCTCCATTTTATTATGTCTCTACACTTATTAGTATCTGAGCTAGCTAGATTAAGACTACTTTAGGTATGTGCACACAAGGAACAGACACACTGCGCTGCGGATGCCACCTTAGCGGGTACGTCTACAGGAGACGCTAAATGCACAGTAAAATAATTCTAGTGCGCATTAGCACAGCAGGCAAAAACTGTGCTAATCTGCAGTAGAATTAGTCCACTGAACATTAGCATCACAAAAAAAGTGTGCGCCAGCACTACTGCACGGTAGCGTCAATTATGGCACATTTAGTACCTATTATTCCAGGTACTAAACTTAATGTGCCGCAATTACAGTGCATTAATGAACATGTAGACATAACCAGTTTATCTCTTGTCAGTACAAGGCTGGTCTCCATTGTAAACTGCTGTTTTAATACGTCTACTTACAAGTGTGACAGAAGATGGGATTTCCATCCTCGCCTTGTGCACCCAGCAGAGCTCACTGCCAGGCAAGTTTTCCTGACATTCAGCTTTGTGCTTCTCCTAATCGTAACCCTTTGATGATGATACACGATTCCTCTCCGTTTGGCACGGACACCCTTCCTGTCGATTTGTAGGCTCGTGGCCCAGATTAGTGAGGCTTTGCTACAAGAGACACACGTTAAACTCTTTTCATCCTTCCGGTTCAGTCAATCACTTCAGCCCTCTGGCCATTCTTGTCACTCCTCTGAATTCCTTTGGTCTGATTCTCCCCTGCGTTTGCTTCCCAGTAACCTACAGCTCTGCAAAACTAGTGTCGGATGCTGACACATCAGAATTGGCTACTCCTATTACCAGTCGCATTTTATACCTATTTTGCACAGGTATTAACTGCTAAATTATGCAAGGTCACATGGAAACATGCCTTATTGGTCTGTCGCTTGATTATTGTGCTGGATGCTAACGAGGTGCATATTATTTATTAAGCCAGGAGTTTGTCGCCAAGCGAGGTTAAAAATTCACCTAAATATATTGCGATTCATTGACCTTCTCTTGCTAAACTTTCAGAAGCCCCTCCCTTTCAAAGTGAGCTAAAAATGGGGAAAAAGGAGATGTTTACGTTGTTATGATGTATGAAAAGAGATTTAAAAGGGGATGTTTGTTTCCTAGAAGCAGTCTTCAGCTTTTGTTGTTCAATATAGTTCAGTGGTGCAGCATAGATTTGCATCCACTGTTCTGCAGAACTGGCCTTAACTTTCTACCTGGTGTTAACATTAGCAACAGGAACATTTATTCAGAGAGTTATTCAGAGAGGACCCAGGCAAATGAGGTTCTTTGGGTAAATCCCATATCTTGTATTAGACCAACTGAGTTTGTGTAGAGACATCCGAGCTAGGTTTATCCTAGCTAGTCTGGGTACTACATTAGGGTGGACTACAAAACCCAACTGAGTTGGTCTAATACAAGATATGGGATTTACCCAAAGAACCTTGTCTACCTATGTCCTTAGGCCAACACGGCTACAACCTACACCTCAGGAAGGACCCAGACACTTGATGGGACCTTTCTCATTCCTGAACTGAATAGATGAGGTGTTGAGATCTTTGCTTCCATCTGTTTGTCCAGGTGTTTAATTAGACAGGTACTAACTCTAGAGGTTTCAAGGTCAAACTCACTTTCCATCTCCCAGTGCATCTTTGCTGCACGGTGACCTTCGGTGAATGACACCTAGGTTCATCTGGCCCACTTGGGAGCAAAGCTGTACCTTGTATTATTGAGACCTCACTGCTTCTGCACTTGTCTGTCCATCTGGCAGCATAAATCCAAGCATTGTGATGAGATGCTAGAAGACCCTTTCCCAGTGAGTCCCAATAACAGGAGAACATGTCAGTCCTTCAAAGGGAATTGTGGGAAGAGTACTGGAGGACTAGTACATTTGGCCTGCAATCTTGCTGTGAAGTGGACAGATTCCAGTCCCAGTTAATGAGAACCTGAGCCTAGACCCGAACGTGAGTCAGGTAGCCTGGGCATGCAGCTCCTTCAAACCTGGTAGGGGAAGGGTGACATAGATGGGGGAGCCGGGCTGAACCAGAGTTAGAGCACAGGTTAATTGTGTAGTGCAGAAATAGCTTCAGACAGCCTTTGCTTGCTTGATAGCTTTGATGTCACCCACTAGTTTTCCAGATAGGCATATTGTTTTCCCGAGAAAACAAAGCAAGAAGCAACCTGAACTTCTATCATCAAAAATAAGGAGGTGGGAAAAAAATAGTCAAAATGTTGATTGATTTTTTTTTTAATTATTATTATTTTTTTGTCCTTCCAAAGCAAGTGGGCAAAAGGGCACTTGCCTTTTCTCCTTCTCCCTTCCTCAGGTCACCTTGTTGCCAAGGTCTTGTTTGTTCCTGATGATCAGGTATGTGAGGAAGCAGCGCTGTTTGCTTTGCAAACAGTTCTATGGAAAGGGAGACTTTCTGTTTCCACATCAAAAAAAAAATGTGTCTGTAGAGATCCCACCCATGCACTTGTGCTGAAGGAGCCAACAAATCTGGGCCAGGCACAAAACCTAAAAGACAGGTCATAATTGCCCATAGTGTTTATCTTTATATAATCATGGGCTATGCCTGCCATAATCCAGAAGGCCAGAAGGCATCTCTTGCTGGTGGTGTTCTTCCCACATTAGATGTGATGCTATTATGTAAAAGATGAATTGGCAGCAGTAGTGCTGACCTGTGTTCAACCAATAATTTAACAAACATTGTTTATTCCTTTTTCCTTACTTTTTTTTTTTAAGTGATATAAGAAACCTGGGTGGTGAAATCTGCCATCCTTTGATTCAAAAATGATCCCTTCCTGTTGTTCAGAGAGCCCACTGGTTTCCAAATTGAGGTTTTGCTGGAAGGAGTGACTCATGAACCTGATAGGAAAAGTCACCTATTTTAAGGCAGAAGTAAAGCAGCAATATGGTTATCAAAGTAAACAAACATTTTATTTTTGTTCTGAACAGTTACTTTGCCAAATCCAGCATGACAGAGAGGTTGGTGGGAGCTCATGAGCACTTTTAGGGCTTGGTCCAAAGTCCATTGAAGTCCATGCCAGGTACCAACTGATTCTAGTGATCTTTGGCTCAGGCCAGTAGTTGGGACAGGGTGACTCTCTTGAGGGTGAAATGGGAAGGATAGTCCAATGGTTAAAGTACTTGTCTGGAACTCAGGAGATCATGGACCAGTGCCCTGCTCCATCACAAGCTCCCTCTATGACCTTAGTCAAGTTGCCACTTTTCTGTGTTTCAGTTTTCCATCTGTATGTTGGGAGTTAAGAGTAGTTCCCCACTTCATAGATGGTGCCATGAAACTAAATATTACTGATTGTAAGACACTTGAGGACTGTGGTAATGGCAGTGGTGTTATTACCTTACATGAATGGATAGGTGCTGAGCACTCTTCACCCTCCAGGAGTTGAGATGTTCAGCTCCTGGCAAGGTGGGACCAAAAGGGCCATCCTATGAAGGATTGGATCACTTGTGTAGATCTTAAAACACCTCAACGGGGAAGCAGAATTTGTTTCTGTTCTATGTAGATTTGGGCAAAAAGCACCGGATGCCCTGTTGCAGCTCTGCACTCAGTACTGTATAGAAACAATATGAATTTTAGCCTTTATGTAGACTTTATTTATTCAACTAATAAAAAAGATGTGCCTCAGTGTCAAATATTTAACAAATGGTGGTGGTTTCATGTCTCCCTCAAAATCTCCAAATGATGTTTTGGGTCTGCACATAGTATGACTAAGTTTGAGCCTTAAATTGCAAATATCAAAATGATTTTGCAACAATTATCCACCATCTGTCTTAGGAGAGATGGGACATCCCCCCTGAATGTCTTCTGAGCCAAAATTCACAAAGCACAGCATTTTCAAATGCCCCAGTTGAGTACATAAGTAAGAGATGCTGGCCTAGTGGAACCATGTCAAAACTCGCTACAGCCAACTTCTTAACTAGGATCCCGTTGAGATCTGCAGAAGGAAAGCTGCGAACTTCTAAGTTTGGATAATCCATGCTGCCCTTGAGCCCCAGATCCCTTTCTTATACATAAGTTCAACTATGTTCAAAGGATCATTGCCTTGGCTTTATTTTGTTTTAATCTGAAGTATCACTTAAAATAATTAGAACTCATTTATGTGCGGGCTGACTCCCGATCCCGCCTGGATCGCCATGTGCGAGCTCTCTCCCGATCCCATTTGGGTCGCCATGTGCGAGCCGGGGACCCGTCTTTGTGTGTACACAGGCTGTGGCCGGTAGCCCGGGTACACGGGGTTGGAAAATACCGCGGTGCGGTATGGCATGCTCGAGCTAGAATCAGTCACGGAGGCGTAATAGTTGATTGAAAAGATTATTTACTTACACCCAAGGTGGTCGTGGTGTAGGCTGGTCAGCTTTCCAGGCTCAGCTCCGCTTGAGTTCTCGGTGGAGGACTCTAATAAACTTGGTTCCTTGACCCCAGAGTGATTCAGGCTCCGTGGGTTCAAGAATTCGTTCCCACGGAGCAGCTGTATCTCCGTGAGTGTTACTCGGTTCCCAGGTCCCCCAGAGCTGTTAAACTCCGTGGGTTCGACAATGGGGTCCTTAGGACAGGGATACGTCTGGGCTGCGATCGGCGACAGGGAGAGGCTAGAGGTTAGTTGCCTTGGAGTCGTTAAGGCTCCAAGGGGACAGTAAATAGGTTCCCCGGAGTTGTTGAAGCTCCGTGGGTTCGACAAATTAAACCTCTGTTGCCCTCTTAAGGAAAAAGCTGGGTTCGTATGGATCAGCAGTGCTTAGAGATCTTCACGCTCCTTTCCCGAACTCCACGTGCTTTCTCTCTCTCCGACTTAGGCGGAAACTACCCAAGCCTTTTGTACGGCTAGCAAGCCAATAGCTAGCCGCCACGTATGCCTACATTAAGATTGGCCAATAATGTGGCTCGAATCTTAATACAAATGGCGGGAACTCCTTTGCATCGTGCATCACTATAATGCAAAAGAAATGCACTATGCAAAGAAAGCTACAGAACTGGCGGAAAAAGCTCCTGCACGCGGGTCCTCTGTTGCAGCAGAACACTCCACCGTGCAAAAGAGCTGCAATTTTGGCGGGAACATGATTTAGCGATGCCAAAGCACACTCAAACAAAAAAACCACAACTTTGGGTTGTGACAATTTATATCTCCAGTTGTGACTGGATCCCCAAAATCCCTGCCCTTGACCTGCATGATCTAAGAGGCTAGTGTGAAGTCCTTTAGCAACAGATCTCTTTCTGCCTTTGTAAGCACAGTTGGGCCTTAGTTTCAATCAGTATCTTTGGCTATTACCATAATATAAAACCATAATAAAATGCCTATTTGAAAATTGATCCTGAAACTAGAAGCTGCAGGAGCATGGCAGGCTGCCATTGTTCTATGCAAAAGTTGAAAGAAAAGTGGAAAGTTTTTACAAGGTTTTTATACTGATTAAAGTAAAAAAGTAAAGAAGAAACACATAGCTTAAATGACACTGCCATCATTTATTTACAATGATGGCAACATGTCTTTGCTTATCCCAGGATGAGGATGTCATATTGGCTTACAGCTCAATCTAGCCTACGTGAAAGGTGGTTGCAACAAACCATTGTCTGGGACATTTTGAATTTCCAGTGCATGCGTGCTGCTGTCATCTTTGCACAACAACCACTACAGGTGTCTGGACATTGAACATCAGACCCAGAGCCTCACTGGCACCTAAGGCATGTCTGTAATTGAAAAAGCCCAGCTGAACAGTGTCTGTTCCAAATTCAGAAGTGACCAGCATATGCATTCTCACTTGCCTCCGAGAATCTCAATACTTGAGTTCATTTTTGTAATAAACCTATAAGGTAGATATTTATTCATGTGTTAAATAAAGTATAAGGAAGTGAAGTTTACAGCTTGAGTCAGTGGACCCAAGACTCTTAGCCACCTGTTCCCTGTTCTCATTATAGACAATGCAATGTCTCTGAAGCAGCTGTGCGCGTGTGTGTAATTATGTATAAATTTAAAACTGCACTATAGAATACATATGAATCGATCAGCTGTCTTATTGCTTGAGTGCCCCCCCCCCAAGTCCTGAATTCTCTCTCTCTCTTTTTTAAAACCCTGCTTTATCTGATGGCACCATCAGTTTCAACCCAAGCTGTTGTTTTACACCCAAAACTGCACCAGGCAAGTTCAAGGAAGTGTTCCCTCCCCTCTTGTGATCATTGATTAATGATTGTGTCACCAATAAGAACAAGGGAGCTATGTGCTCCTAGGCAGAGACATGGGTGTTGGAGGGAAGTGAAATGTGATGCCGTGCATGTTGCTTTGAATGGAAATATGTTTGTTCTGTAGATGAGATTCAGTCCCCTTAAAGCCCATAATTTCACTTTAATTCACTTTCATTTTCCCATGTTCTTTAGTCCACGCAAGCTTGGCATTAGCAAATTTACTTGTGGTTGGGTGTTTAATTGTTGAATGTGTTTATTAAAGTAATGCCTAGGGACCAGTCAAATTCAGGACCTTAGGGTGCAAGAGCGCATGATCTGATGAGGCAAGGCAGATGTGCGGTGGGGGAAAGGGCTATAATTGGAGTTCTCCTATCTGCTCTGTTTCTCCTTAGCACAAGAGCGAACGTTGCTCTTGGCACACATGATCCTGTTCTCCCTTTTATTCTCTCCTTTCAGGATCAGTGCATTGCAACGCCTGTGTTTGTACTGATGCAGCTCTGTAATCCATTGCCACCACAGTGTGCAGCAAGGGGTCACTTGAGAGCAGGAAGAGAAGCCTTGGAGAGAAGCTCTTTGCCTACAGGGTACTTTCACCCTCTCCCATACTGGGAAGGATGGACAAGATCTGGCTCCTACCCTGTCCAAAAGTGAGGCACATGAAACTGCCATGATACTGCTAAACACCCCGAGAGCATTATGTAATTTGCAGAGGAAGAGCTCCACGCAGGGGAACACATGGCCTGGATCCCATGTTTTGCATTGGGGATATATTTGCTAGCCGTGTTGGTCTCAGACAAAAAGAAATGCAAAACAGACTTCTACCTTCAGCTTCCTCTGAGCAAAAATAAAGTTTATTTTCTACCTATAGGGATTTTTTACCATCTTTAAATTTTCCCTGAGACTGAGGAAGGGCATGTGTGCCCGAAAGCTTGCAGAAAAAGATTTTTTTTTTTGCGATTTCTTAGTTGGGCTAATAAAAGGTATCGTCTCTAGACCAAGAGTTCTAGAGTTTTGCATTTCTTCACGTTTTGCATCATGCATTCCAACTTCTGATCTCCTCTCGGGTACAGGCAGCCTACAGAGATAAGTCCTATACTGCTATGGTTACTAGTACAGCATTGTCCAAAGGACAGGAAGCCATACAGGGCATTAGTCAATCAATCTTGTACCTGGAGTGCAAGCAAGGTACAAATCATTAATGACTAAAAGCACCAGGATAAGTTTGCTAACTCTCCATGAAGCTGTAGACCAGGCCTTTCAAAACTCACAAGTTTTTTTTTTTTTAATTATTATTATTTTAACAGCAGAAACTTCTTGGCTCTGATTCATCAGCTTTGTCACTGGTTTTATTTTCCAAAGGTCACAGGGAAGTCTTTTGCTGCCTCTCTTGGGTGTAACACCGGTTGATCTAACATGGTAACAAATAAATTGTCTTCTACAAATGAACCCAGCAATTACCTTGTCACAAAGGTATTTACAGCAGGTACAGTAAGATAAACCTGTTTGTCTGCCAGTGTAAAAGGAAAAAAAAAGGCTATGATTAGGCTCATAGTGACTTAGAGATAAATCTTGCTTTATGTTTTCATCAACTGGTTTATTGGATCATAAAGGGTATTTATAGAGCCATCCTGCCTAAGGTCAAAACTTAGTCTTTGATGTGCCTCCATGGATTTGTATCCAAAATTGTACTTTAATAGAACCATTATTGTTGCAAAGTCAAACACTTAAGAGTCAATGAATGCATGTACAGTCTTAATTCAGCTCCTGTGCATATTTACAACATGATGTAGTTTTTCATTACATGACCACATGCTATTTTTCCCCACCATTCAGTGTAAGTCTGTCCCATGTTGATTATTATGCTTTTCTACAGTGTTAACCAATATATGGAAAGGAACCGAGGAGTGCGGGAGCATGAGGGAAGCGCATTCGAGGTGAAAAGTTATCTCAGCCTTTGGTAAAACCCCCATTCAAATCTAGACAAATTTGTTTAGTTTTCAGATTTCTACCAGTGGCCAAAATGAATGTGTTGTCACTCCAGGTCTGGTTGGATTAGTGTCCACTTCACCTTCGTGGCTGGCTCTAACTGGTGCCCATCAGTCAGCATTTTCCCCAGAGGGGCTAAGGTGTGAATGAAGTCTGGAACGTGACGGGTGCTCACAGCCCTAGAGCTGGTCCTCTCAGATCATGGCTGAAGCACCTTGCCTTGTGATTTGGGCTGGTAGTGGCTCAGAAGGTAGTGGCTTGGCCACTCATTTCCTAGGCAACCTTGGGCAAGCTACTTTCTGCTGCTTTATTTCTGTTCTGTCTCCTATAATGTAGATAGGAATGTCTCATTTTCTCACTAGTTTTTGTTTTACACTGTAAGGTTTCCTTGGGAGGATCATTCGTTTCTTTGTTAATGTGGAGAGTCTAACACAGGGTTCTCAACCTTGTTAGACTCAAGGCACCTGTGGAAAATGCCAGCTCTGAGTTTTCACTTTTTTTTTACTATAAAAACAGAGCAAGTTTTCTGTTGCAAAGACCTGAACATGACTGCATAACAGGTCACAGTGCTTTTAACACAATGGATTCCTATTTGAAATCTCTGGGTTTATCCTTATGACTCCTGTTGGCACACCTAACGGTGATAACATTGTGTCGCACCCTTGAAAGGATCTGAAGGCACCCTAGGGTGCCACTGCACTTTGGTTGAGAATCACAGGTCTAGCACAACAGAGACCTGTTGTCATCTGGATGCAGACAATAAGCAACAGCTACTTAAGGTTTTTATCTCCCTTCTCCTCCTCCTCTCCTTTTCTCAGTCCATGTGCAGGTTCTGTAGGGATTGGGGAAACAGCTATGACATCTCAACCTTACATGCATATCTGTTTTGCCTGGGGACATAATTCAGCCCCTGAAGTGTGAGCTGTTATCAGAGAGATGAAACGTTCTGCAGCTCTGGGAATAATTCATTAGGTAACAGTTTTTGTGTGTCTGGCTGTCCCAAGTAATTCCAGTTCAGAGGCCTGTGCCCCAGGGTTATTTCAGCTTTTTCAAGGATGCCTTTAAAGCAGAGGTGGGGGGGGAAAACAGCTGGAATACAACTTGATTTGGGAACCTTTGCCCAAAACTTGAACCAAAGCCCTTGCTTCTTAGAGTTAAGCACATGTTTAAAAACCAAATCTGATTGTTCCTGGGCTTTGGACAAGTTTGGACCCAGCTCTTTCAGCGGATGAAGCATGTTCTGCCACCAGGGCTCCACCAGCTTCCCCAGAACAGAGAAGCTAACTTCCACCAGCAGCTCCAAGTCCAAGCTGCTGGGGTTGTCCAGGCAGAATTGCACTAGCCACAGATCATGGCCTCTTCACACCCCTACCAGACATAGGTCAGATGAATGTTGCAATGTAGACAAGGGCAAAAGGCTGTGCCAGACCCAGCTCAAGGTTGTTGTAATTGGCCAGACTCTGTGGAGCTTCTCTCAAATGAATCTGTTGCACTGTAGACACAGACAACCGTTTCTGGGGATACACAGTCTCTTTACTGGGGATTCTCACCTAGGGGACACAATGAATTGGTAGGAGGCCTGGCTCCACTGTGTCTTCATAAAACCTGGGATTCTTTGATATTTGCCTCTTTTGTGCATCTGCTCTTTTTGTGTCTCTGTTTAATTACATAAAGTGTTACCAGATACACTGTGGACCTATTTCCTTAATAGGTGGCTCATTATACAGGGAGGGAAATAGAAAGAATGAAAGCAGCCTTGTCAAGCACTTACCTTGCATAAGAAGTGAAGGAAGGGAGTAACCTGTCTGTCCTATTTATAGCCAGATGGGCTGATAAAGTCAAGCTATGCGGAGGTCAGCCTTAGTTGGGAACTGGGCGGAGGCCTCGCAAAAATGAGCCTTTTGATGTAAGGATGACTAATTGTTCAGCTGATGAGAGTGAAAAGATTCTATTTTCCTTTTTCTTTATATTTTAAAACTGCTTGCACCACTTTGATCTTCACCTCTTTTCAGGATTGCAAACCCCAATGTTTGCCTGGTATGTCAGGATGCACACCAGGTCTCCCCTACTGCTGGCTTCAAAAGGTAGACTTGAGGAACCAAATCCCTTCTCTCCAAAAGTACTATGGTGGGGTTAAAGTGATTTGTAGCTGTGCTGCTCCAGGAATTATGCTGGAGGCAAAGATTTCTTAGGGTGATCTCTTTTATTGGAGTGACTGGGACAGAGTTAGATAAACTCGTCTAACTCTATCCCAACTATGCAGTTCAGGTGATCATAGGAAAGTAGGGCTGGAAGGGAGCTAACAGGGTCACCCAGTACAGTCCCCTGCTCAAGGCAGCTGGTTCAATAAAAGATATCACCCTAAGAAATCCTTGCCTCTAGCGTACAAGTACTATGCCATTTTAGTACAGATGGTATTTCTCACTCATTGCTGCAATACAATGTCTGAGCGCTTGACTGGCTCAGATTTGCCACAAGCACAGGCTTCCACTGGGCACAAGCAGAAACGGGAAGTCCTGGAGGGAGTGACAGTGAAAAGGTCAAGCAAAGAAACAAGTTCCCACCACTACTTCTTCTCCAAACAGCCTGGATATTTGGGAAGAAGTTTGTATGTGGCTTCCAACAACCATCCTGGATTAGAGCAAACCTGTAGATGTGTCCATGTGCCAAGGCAGAGAAGGTCTATCTCGTATACGAACAGTAGGGGACATTCTGACACCCGTGTTATGGGGAACGCCACAATAGATGATCTGATCAGAGTGCCTTTTTCTGACTATAAAATCTAAGCACTTCTGGCTTCCATTCACTCCATCATCCAATTATCCCTCTTGCTTCTCTTCCTTGCTTTTTCTATATGCTTCCTGTCTATAGCAGTGAAGAGCTTAAGCTGCGTTTTGGCAGTGTTTAAAAAGAACTATTCGCTTTATGTGAGATGCCCCAGGTTTTTATAATCAATTGTGCTACTGGGGAGCATTGAGGGGAGGAGGGGGAGGCTCTTTCATTTGGGTGCAACTGTTCTGGTCTGCTGAGTTGTACCTCCTGTAATTCCTGTCTGAAGTAGAGCCACAGTACAGCTGACACTCTACCAGTTCATTGTGTCCCCTGGGTTAGACTCTCAAGCAAAGAGGTAATGTCCCTGGAGCCCCAAGAAAGTGTTTCTGCCTCTCCAGTACATCAGATTTGTTCTTGTTTTGTATGCTAATGATTGCATTTTCAGCACTGCTCATGTTTTCAGATTCCTGGGAGGAATAAGGTTGCTGCTGAATTGTCAGAATCTCCTTAGGATGCTGACTTGAGGCTGTTGTCATTACATTAACAAGGGATATTTTAAGAAAAACAAAATAGTCTGGCATTTACATTTTCAGAAAAAGAGCGAGTGAACAGACTTAGCCAGCGGTTTTTGTTTTATGATACTCTCTTTTCATCTTCCGCCTAGGAAAAAACTGACCTTCTCTATCTCCCACTGCTGGCTGACTAGAATTATGATTGTTCATTATATGTCTTCTATTGCTACCTAATGTCCAGACATACACACAAGAAGATGCGTTCCCTCTCCCTGAAGGACTTGCTGACCAAAGTTCAAAAACACACGAGGAAGCCTCTCTCTCATCATTCACAGCCTAATGCATGGGCTAGAAAAAATTAGCTCCATAAGTTTGGTTCTCAGAGGCCAATGTTGCAGTACTTAAAAGCAAGATTCTGTCTTGATCGGAGTGCTCTTTGAATGTCTGCTTTATACTGGGACGAGTATGAATTCAAGAGGTGGAGGAGTATGCCTACAACCTGTCCCACTCTCTGTAAACAGGCCCCTGAGAAATTATAAATGTGGCCCTTCCTGAAGGAAATGTGGGCCATTTAATCTAGTGTAAGATCTTACTTAACCTTGTGAGAACACAATCAATAAGACTCCACAAACCCTGTCCTATTGGCAGCATTCAGCAGTGAAAAAGGAGGATGGGGAAGGTTTAGCATATTATCAAAGGTGTGCCTTTCACTATCAAAGGCTGAGACAAGATCAGTCGCTTTCAGTGAGTCAAAGGACTGCTGTCCTTCATGATGGTTTGTCAACCACCCCACCATCACCTCTGTTTGCACTGGAAGGGAGCTTGTGTGATGTGCAGACATCAGAGAGCACATCTGAAATGGATGAAAAAGACCTGTTCCACCATCTCTTTCCCTTTTCACAAACAAATTCCCTTACCAAAGGGCAAATCCAGCACTTGATGAAGAGTGGTAACCCACCTGTGATGCTGGTGAAACCATAGTTTCATAGTTGGTAGGGTCGAAAGGGACCTGAGCAGATCATCAAGTCCGACCCCCAATCATCAAGTCTGACCCCCATACTTCGGCAATTCTGAATTAAGTATTTTAGATGGTCATGGTTTTCGTCCTAAGTCCCCAGAGAAACGGGAGGAAGTTGTGGAGCCTCCATCATTGGGAGCATTCAAGAAGAGGTTGGACAGTCAGGGACCATCTAGGACTAGCCACACCTATGTTTTACTATGGATATTTCCCATGCTTCTGGGCTTTGCTGGTTGCCACATGGGGCTGGGAAGGATTTTTTTCACCTCCTGTTGCCACATGGGTCAGGGGTTTTTTAAAACCTTTCTTGGAAACATTGGGTGTTGGCTTCAAGTAAGGCTGGGGATTTTGACTGTGGTGCGCCAGTGCCAAAATCATCTGCCAGCCTCTCTAAAGAGCTCTAAAGAGCCAGGAGACTGGCCTGAAATTAGAGGAACTAGTAGCTGAATACTCATTTTATCCCAGATGGCACTCAAACCCACAATCCCCAGCATAGCAGGCCAGGGACTTCATCCATTAGGCCACTGGGAAGGGAAGGGAGAGGAATGGGCCTGAAATACATGACATTTTTTTTTAAAACATAGATTTGAGTTTTCTTTCCCTTGATCCTCAGGCTTCTGAGCTTTCCAGAATTTTTTTAATTCAGACTTTTCTCTGTAACCATGTTGTCTAGAAACACTTCCACTGAAAAAGGTTGAAAATTTCCTATGCTGTCATTGCTTCAAGAGCTGGCTCTTTAAAGAAAACATCAAAGTATTGTGAATCTTATGATAAAATCACAAGTGTTGGCAACAACAGGTCTGTTTTTTGGGCCTTGGACCAAACCCATCACACCATGCCTTTGGAGATGTTAGTTCTCTTTGTTGTCAGTTTGTTTGAAACTTTTGCATCCAGTGCAAAAATGGGAGGGGGGTAATTTTTTAGCAACTCTCCCACAATTCCTTACAATTTTATGACAAGCGCTAGTTAGGAGATCACGAAGCAGTTCTATTCTGATTTCTAAAACATCAAGCAAGCCTCCTCCACAAAACTGAAAATGTTTTTCAATAATAAAATGGAGGAGGAGGTCTTTCAAATCTGCCAGTTAATTTGGTTAGCAGAAAGTTAATGGAAAATGGGTGTCTGAATCTCCTGGGCAGCTTTTAAAAATCCCAACCTAAATGTCCATAACAATGTCCCACTTTCTGAGCTGCGACGTTGGATTTGAACCTCTCTTATCAATATGGATCCATTCAAAATGATAGAGGGGTATGTTCTAGGAACCAGACCAAATGCCTTTACTGAGCTTCTGTTGGTATCTTATGCTGTGGCCCGTCTGCACGCAGCGTAGTAGTTTTAGCTGATAGCTTTGCCTGCATATCAGCTGCAGGTTTGGGTTCATAGGAGGCATAGCCTTAGTGCAGGCTTTATTACACTGAGGGCACTTACATGACTTCCATCTCATGAGTGAGGATTAGCTAAATACTGTAGCACAAAGTCTGGCAGAGCTGAGTAAGTGGTTTAGCCTAATCCTCCTGAGAGGGATTGCTGTCCTGAAGGGATTGCTGAGAAGTCTTTCTGCTCACACCAGACTTTCAGATGACTTTCAAGCAGTTTTCCCAGCTTTCCGGCTTGCATGGTTGTTCTGTGACACAATTTCTCATCAAGATACCTGAATAATAACTGGTTTCTGTCGCAGATCACCTTCGAAAGGAACAGAATGAAATTGGGTTGCTGTGTCGCAACATCCCTCTGAATGAAGGGAAGGAACGAACAAATGGCCCTTGTGCTCGGAGCCACAGCACCGAGCTCCAGCATAGGCCTGTTTTGACAGCGGTGGGTTTTTTGTATATGTAGTGCTTCTGCACTTTGTCTCTCATCAGACTCTTGCTTTGTGTTGGGACTCATATAAAATGTCAGAAATTTCAAGCACTGCCCCAGTTACACACCAGTAGAAGTGCTGTGACCAAGGGCTTCAGTCACTGAAGAAGGACATGGTCAAGTGGTCAAAACAGAAGGGCAGAGGGAGCCACCTTCCTTTTACACTGGCATCAGTCTTTGTGTTCTCCTTGTTGTTAACCTCTTTTCCTAAGTGGGTAGTTTCTACTCCAGACCAGCTCTTGGGACATCTAGCTATGGAGAACTGGAGATTTAAAGCCATTGTAGCCCAACTGGGAATTGTGATCTTGATAATAGAGTTACTGGGGAGAAATTCTCTCACTTTATGCCATGGAGGAGGTCAGAATACACCATCGTAATTCAGCGGGGTTGAAAAAAGTGAAGGCCTGGCCAGTTTAAAACCAGGAGGACCTATACATAGAAAGTAGTAAACTGTGTATTCTTTTTAGCCGGTCAAAGTGATATTACCAGGTGGAGAAGTTAATCTTGGGAGTTGCCTCAATATTGAAATAACAGCAGTGGCAAAACAGTTTTGATGATGAAGGATTTAAAATGGTAACATTTGGGTTATGCTAGGGGCTCTGGCATGGACATGAAGGTCTCTCCCACGCTGCCCCTCATTGTTCCAGAGAGACCAAATCCTAGAATTTTAAAATACAAAAATGTTACAGAGACAGAAAGATGGGCAGTCAGCAGGTCATCATCTCCACCGTGGGTTTGAGGAGTGGGCATGTATCTAGCACAGTGATTCTCAACCAGGGTGCTGCAGCACGGAGATCCTTTCGGGGTGCCACAGTGTTAGGTGTGCAATCATGATTCATGTGATAAGCCCAGAGATTTCGAATATGAATCTATGGTGTTAAAACCATTCTGCCCTGTTGCAATCTTTCTGAGCTCTTTGCAACAAAAGAATTGCTCTATTGTTTTTCTGTAGTTTAAAAACAAGTACAAACTAAGAGCAGGCACTTTCTGAGGGGTGCCCCAAGTCTAAGAAAAAAAAGTTGAGAACCACTGATCTAGTGTTTGTGCTACCTTTCTCCCGTTGTGTTTTTTAATTATTTGAGGACCGCCTGGACACAAAATAACCAAACAGCTGTTCTTGTCATGGAATTTTAGTTTTACTTGTGGAAACTGAGGAAGTGGCCAATATTTGGTCATTTTCGGGGGGGAAATGGATCCCTGCAGCATGGAAAAAAGCCAGTGACAGGGCTGATTGAGCCAGTACAACTAATTTGAGTGCC
>NW_005842046.1:133633-136216 GCF_000455745.1 Alligator sinensis
ATGCCCAGCAGTACCTATAGGAAATTGGAATGGGCTCTGTTGGGTATTTCAGGAAACATTTTTTTTGCCATTTGGTTTTTGCAGCTTGCACCTCTGCAACTTCCTCCCAGCCTGTGTCAGGATCGCGCATGCTCTGCAGAAGAGGCCAAAGTGCAGCAGTGATGCGAGGACAGGGTGCGGGTACTGGAGGTACCACATGCTTTTGGCTCCCTGGCTCCAAAGCAACTGGAGGCAGTAATCAGGACATGTAATTGCTCCAGCAGACTGGCTGGGCTGCAGGTTATTTGTAGAAAATGGAGCTGCAGCAGGCATATCAGGATGTTCAGAGCTCGCCTTATGCAAATAGGTCAGGGCACAAATCCCAGCTGCTCTGTGTGCTGTACGCCCACTCGCTGTAATGCGTGAGCAGGGGGCAGAACCACAGCCTTAGGTTTTTCACAAGCTGCTAGATGAATTGTTGTTTTTGTGTGCATTGTAGCACCGGATTGAGAAGGCTGGAGGGTGACGTTTCCTCTCTCTCCACAGAAGAAAGAGCACTGCAAACCTCTGTGCACACTGCCAGTTGCCTCAGGATATGGGTAAAAATGCATTGGTGGAAAAGGGAGAGGTGAGATTTTTCTAGCCCAGCTGACTTTGGCTGAGACCAACAAGAGCTAGGTGAACTGGAGGGGATTGTTGAGGGAGAAGGGGATCTTCCTGGGTTTGGTAGCAGAGCTGAGACCCATGCTCCCCATAGCTCATCAAACACCTATCTGGCTGTTGGCTGTAATGCCTGTGCCTGCAGCAAACAGGTTTACATTAAGCAGCCACTCTCACAGCAAGCCATATAGGGTTCAAAGCTGTCCCCATTGTTTTCCTATATTAAATCTAAGCTGGGTTCAGTAAACATTTTTGGGAGCCAAGGAAAAAAAATCAATGGGGGTAATTATATTTGCAGCCAAAGCTACTGCTTTGAATCTTATAATAACATGCAACTCCCATTCCCTTGCTACCCATCTGCATTGCAAGGCGTGTAGTCCCAAACTAGGTAACAGAGAGCAGAAGCAGTATGAAGACCCCCTACCCTTTGCTTTTCCTGAGGTCCTATGAGTAGGGACTTATTTAAACCGCAGCAAGACAAAGGGTTTTTCGTGGCCCGCTCACGGCACGCAGAGCCAATTTTGTGAGCTTTTCGTGGCAGTCCTGCCCCTCGGCAGTGACTGGGGGAGGAGGGACAAGGGGTGGTCGCCGACTTGATTGCTGGCTACCCTTTGTGCCACCTCCCCCCCTCCCTCAGTAGTGAGGACCACTGGCTCCCACTGGGGAATCAGCATTTTATTTTTGTTAAGGTTTTTTTTGTTGCTGTTGATTCCTTTAAAAATCCTGGATTTCATGGCTTCTGCAAAATCCACGAGGTTGTGAATTAAGGAGGTCCCTACCTCTGAGCTTCCACTTTAGAGTCTCTTCTGGCCGAAGGAATGGACACACTCCCAATTTCCAGTAAACCCATCGGGCTCCTTTGGGTTGTCTTTAGTTCTCTAGGCCAGTCTACATGACATCATCGCATGACACTTTCCCTGCATGCGTGCCAGCAGAGAGGTACCAAGGTTTTTTGGTGTCTAACTTCCACTGAAGTCAATGGGAGTTGGGTGTCCACATGCCCTGAAGCATTTAGGCCACCAAGTGATTTTGAAAAACACCTAGATGTTTTTGAAAAATCCCCTCACGTGCCTATCTCCATCTGTAGCCACCTGAACGCTTCTAAAATCTTAGCTCTAAGCGACTCCCAAGGCTGTACCTGGAGTTTGTGGCAGAAGAGGGAACCTGAGTCTTTGGCCAGTACCCTTTCCCTTCTCTTTCTGACAATCCATCTTTGGCAAGGCCCCATTCTTTTCAGATTTGCACACCCTCTCACAGCTGTTTTAATCCTGCTGTTTTCACATGCATTAAACTTCTATAATAGTGGTTCTCAACCGTCTTAGTCTCTAGGCACTCCACAGAAAATGCCAGCTCTTCGTTTTCACTTGTTTTTTGACTATAGAAAAAGCACAGAGCTGTTCTTCTATTACAAAGAACTCCAAAAAGACCACAGCAGATCCAAATGTTTTTAACACTATGGATGATGACTGTTTGAAATCTCTGGGTTTATCATGCGACTCGTGTCTGCACACCTAACATTGCCTGGCACCCCACAACACCCCGGAAAGGATTTCAAGACACCCCAGGGTGCCACAGCACCCTTGGTGAGAATCACTGTTCTAGGAGCTCTGTTATGTGCGGCAGGAAGGGCGCATCATGTTTCAGGTGCCAGATTAGACACAACCTCAGCACTAGGATGTGATGTACAGATGTAATGTAGAACCACCAACATTGTGGATGCGAAGCAGCGAGTGTTGTATTCTCCCCTCTTCCCCAAAGCAATCTTTAGACAAAGGAAGAATAGTGCGTGTCCCTTTTTAGTTCTCATTTTTTTTAAAGGTGAAATCAACAGACGACAAATTGGCCCGTTCCAAGAACAGTGGTACGTGAGTCTGTGCCTGTTGCTTCAGTCTCTTAAACAAACACATCCTGTCCAGTAGGAATTCCTGACCTCCAGTGTAGGGA
>NW_005842046.1:136247-158848 GCF_000455745.1 Alligator sinensis
AAGACGTGTCCTACCCATTCCTTCTACCCACCCCATGATGTGAATCGCAATCCAAGCATTCATGTGAAGCAGGGGGAAAAAAATGTAACTGGTGCCCAAGGAGACAGGAGGGGGAGGACGACGTGCGTGGACCAGGACAGGCTATGGGGGAGATGCATAGGAGTTCATTTGTAAAAGGTCATGTGCATGCCAGTCTTGCTTGTTTTTAGTCAGCTTTTTTTTTGTGCTCTTGCTCCTTAGGAGGCCTCTTCACTGGCTTCTAAATCTCTGAGTACTGTAGGGCCTCCAGGGGACTAGTGGTAGAGCCTTTCAGTCTTTTCACACACAAAGGTGCATTTTTACCATAGATAAGTGCATTAGCACTAATCTTGCTGTCCTGCCGTGTCCTAGGCATCCAGGTCTGGGGGTTATTTCAGGGTCAGGAGGAGCAGCTGGGGTCTGCTGAGCATAGGGAAGCCAGAAGCCAGGAGATCCATTTAGGGAACCGAGTTAGAGATCCAGAGGCTCAGGCAGAGCACAGGGTCAGGAGGGTAGCCAGGTCAGGCATCCAGGAGATCAAACAGAATTGGGTCAGGCCAAACTTGGGGTCTGTGGGCAAGCTGGGTTGGGTATCCAGAGAGTGTCAGGAAGCCAGTAGCAGCACCCAGTCTCCTGGGTACAGGGTTGAACCTTGTGGCTTGGACGCTTACTCTTCTGGGTCAGGGGTTTATATTGGAAGGGGTGAGCCAACGCTCTCTGGCCACTCTGGCAGCAGGGAGTGGATGTGTGGCCAGGCCCAGCTAGGGGGTCTGCCCACTCCAATGCTCTGCTGAGGTGGCAGATCAGGGTAAGCAGCTATGCCAGACATCTGAGGCTCCAGGTTCAAGGCTCCAGCCTGATCCTAAAGCAAGCTACAGAGATGCCAGACTGCACTTTTACTGCTAAGTGAGGTCAAGGCCAGGCAAAGATGTAGTTCTCCTCTCTTAGCAACCTCTGGCAAATGCTGCAAGTACCACGTGTTCCACCTGGGATTTTTCAGTGAGATAATTATCACGTGCCTGTGATTTGCCATAAGATAAACCCCGTTTTTTTGGTAGCGGAGATGGCCACAACCCAGGAAGGAGGGGCTTGCAGGGTAGCGAGGAGGGGAGGGATGTGGTTATGTGAAAGAAAATTACAGTGCATTTGCAGAGCTCTATTACTGGTAGGTGTTGGCAGCAAACATGTTTGGCAAAGCAGTTGTTATCTAGTCAAATTACACAACATCTTCATGCGCTTGCCTGCTGCTGAATCTCCGAAAACTCCCTTGCTGGGTCATTTTGGGATTTCACGCTTCAAAAGTCCCATCAGGAAATACAGAGTTGCCTTGATTAGCACTGAGATTGGGGGTGACCTAGAGAAGAGCCGACCGACTGCTCCAAGGGCTTTCCGGGTCATTTCAGTTGGGTGCCATGTGGAGAACAAATAGATACTTACAGAATTAGAGCGATGGCTTCATGTGCACTAGCACAAGGAAGGAAGACTGAGGTTTTGGCTTGGGTGTCTGCTGCAGCAACAGCAGAACCTATGTGGGAAAGGAGGGGACCTGTCTCTTACCCTTCACCTCAAAAAGTAAAAATCTTGACCTGTTTGGCTCCTCTTGCCATATCTTGGCCATTCAGTTGGGCAGCCTCTACAGCTGGAAGTGCCTTTGTGAGTTCATGTATTGTAACACTGTATTGTACATCTGCCTGCTTTCCAAAAATTGGCACAAATGCACAGTTAAGTAGCAGAGGGTGGCAGGACCTAAAAGGTTCATAGATAAAGGAGCCAGAGGATGGGAAGTTTTCAAGTGTGATTTGAGATGAGATGGTTAGGCAGAGAGTGACAGCCAAAGGTAGGGCACAGGGATGACGGTGACCAATGTCCTGCAGGTGCAAGGGTTATTAAAATATGCTGAAGAGATCCAAGGAAAAGGACCATCTCCCCACTACAGAGAAAGGCAAAAACCCCTACCATCTATGTGAATCTGATCGGGGGATATAATGCCTTCCTGGCCCCAAATGTGGCGATTGGTCTGACGCTGAGCAGGGAGGCAAGACCACAAGCCTAAGTCCCAGCAGCAACATTGACAAAACCCAGTCAAAATCCCCAGCCTTGGCTGCACTGACACCCAATGCTTCTTAGGAAGGCTTAAAAAAAAACCCTGATGCATGTAGCAACAGGAGTGGAAAAGAATTTTCTTCCCAGTCCTGTGTGGCAATCAACAAAACCAAGAAGCATGTGAAATACCCATAGTAGAGCACAGGCATAGCTAGTCCTAGCTCATCCCTGACCAATGCTTGTCCAGCTTCTTGAATACCTCCAATGGTGGAGAGTCCACAGCTTCCCTAGGGAGTTCATTCCAGTGTCTCACTGTTCTGACAATGATGTTTTCCTGATAGCCCATCTAAAGCTATTTTGCTACAACTTCAAGATGTTGGTCTGCATTCTACTACTTTGCAGCAAGAGAGAAAAGGTGTTTTCCCTCTTCTTTATAGCAGCCCTTCAAGTAAATACTTGACTGTTATCATGTCTCCTCTTAAGTGCCTTTTCCAAAGCTGAACATGCCTATTTCATAGAATCATAGGAAATTAGGGTTGGAAGGGACCTCATCTAGTCCAACCCCCTGCTCAAAGCAGGACTGTCCCCAACTACATCATCCCAGCCAAGGCTTTGTCTAGCCGGGTCTTAAAAACCGCCAAGAATGGAGACTCCACAACCTCTCGGGTAACCTGTTCCAGTGCTTCACCACCCTCCCGGTGAGAGTTTTTCCTTGTATCTAACCTCAACTTCCCTTGCTGCAGCTTGAGCCCATTGCTCCTTGTTCTGTCATCTGCCCCCACTGAGAACAGTCCAGCTCCATCTTAGTAGCCATCCTTCAGGGAGTTGAAGGCTGCTATAAAATCCTACCTTAGGTCTTCTCTTCTACAGAAACTTTCCCTCAACCTTTCCCCATATGACTTGCTTTCCAAGCCCTTTATTAATTCTGTTGTCCACCTCTGGACCCTTTTTAAGTTCTCCATGTCCTTTTTAAAATGTGGAGCCCCAAATTGCGCACAATACTCTGAATGAGGCCTAACTAATACCAAGAAAGAAGCACTATCACCTGTGTCTTGCACCCAATATTTTTATTGATGCAGCCCAAAACTGCATTCTCCTTTTGTGTGGCTGCATCACCCTGCAGACTCATGTTGAGTCTGTGATCTACCAAGACTCCCAGATCCTTCGCCATAGTGCTGCCCACTTTGTATTTGTGTTTCTGATTATTCTTCATGAGGGGCAGCACCTTGCATTTGTCAGCATTGACCTTCATCTTGTTAGCTATCTAGATTCTTCTGAATTGTGCTCCTGTCCTTCAATGTGTTTGCTATCCTTCCCAGTTTTGTCATCTGAAAACTTGTGCAAGAAGCATTATATTCCAAATCATTAATAAACACACTGAACAGCGCTGGGCCCAGGACAGACCCCTGTGGACTCCATTTGAAACCTCCTGCCATTCTGACATGGATCCATTTAGAATTACCTTTTGCTTGCGGCTGTCGAACCAGTTGTCTTTCCACTTTTATAGTAGCTTTGCTTAGCCCATGTTTCTTCAATGTGTTTATAAGGAGGTCAGGTGGGACTTGTCAGAAGCCTTGCTGAAGTCCAAATACACTGTCTCCGCAGTATTTCCTTCATCCACCCTAGCAGTTACTTTGTCGAAGGAGGAGACCAAGTTTGTTTGGCAAGATGCTGGCTACTTGTGGGCAGCTTTTCTTCATCCAGGTGCTTGCAAATAGACTTCCTTCTAATATGCTCCAGTAAATTCCTGGGTTTTGAGGTGAAGCTAATCAGTCTATAGTTCCCCAGGTCCTCCCGTTTGCCTTCTTTAAAGAGGGGCACTATGTTGGACCTTTTCCAGCCCTCTGGTACCTTGTCTGTTTCCCATGACTTCATAAATATGACCAAGGGCTCCCACATCACCTCTGCCAGTTCCTTCAGGCTCTGCTGATTTGAATTGATTCAGGCCCATGAAAAGCTCTCTGACCACCTCTCTTGTTATCTCAACTTGCCCCCTTCCTTACGCATAGAATGGATCACTTGGGTATGGTTGCAACTTAACTCTTTCATGCAGACTGATGCCACATAACTGTTGAGTAGCTCTGCCTTCTCTACATCTTATATTAAAGGTTTTGCCCTGGCTATTTAACAGTGGATTCACAGCTTTCTTGGTTTTCCTGTTTTGGTCAACATACTTATATTGCCTCTTTTTGTTGTCTTTAACCTCCCCTGCCAGGTGCAGCCTCTTACTTACCTTTATCTTACTGGTTTTGTTCCTGAAGGTCTTGCTATTTGGTACGCTTCCTTGGTGACGTGCCAATTGTACCATTACCTGTATGTTTTCCTTTTGCATTTGAGGCATCCTAGATGCTCCTTGTGCAGCTCCTACCCTTCTTTTTGTTCTTCCATCCTGTTGGAATAGTTTCTTTTTGGGCTTTCAATACTGAGCCATTTAAAAGCTTCCAGCTCTTTTGGGTGACTTTATCCTTCTGACTGTCTTTTCATGGCACCATGCCTATTAACTCTTTGAGCTAATAGTTGGCACTAGCTGAGACAAGCAAGCTAGGAGCTAAGAGGAGAGGCTGCAGAGTGGTTCTTTCAGACTTGATTGAGTCAAGCACAGTTTCTGTGAAACCAGTTGGTCTTCTTCCATACTGACACAGCAGCTCTCCTCATCACCCTGCAGCTTTTTAAAAAAATCGAGCAACTGCGTGGTCCCAGCCTGAGTGAACTCCTTAGTTCTTAGTTCACTCCCACCCAGCCTGAGAGTGAACTTCCTTACCTGGACACTCCTTACCTACATTCATTTGCAGTGAAGACTGCAGACAGACTTCTCTGACACTTGGAAGGCAAGATGAAAGATCCATCCTGAGATGACATCATTTGTGGAGATGGACCACTGATGACATTAGCTATTGCCTGGCATCTCCTGTGGGCCTCACATTGCAAAGAGCACAGCAGCTCAGCTCCAGCAGATGTACTGCTGAAAGGAGGCAAGTGGACCTGACAAGGGAGAATAACAGCTAAGCCTGGGAGCCATCTACCATGGGGAGTTAGCCATTAGCCACACAAAGTAATGCACCCTGATGTCTCCAGCGCAGTAACGCAGTCCTGAAGGACTGCTAGTTGCACAGGAAGCACACCTGAAAAGACGTTCCCTTCCCAAAGTCATGGTAATCTGGAACTAATCCTTCAAACAGTGACAGTGCTGAGATCTCTACTTAATCAATCATCATCTAACCTGGGCAGTTGTGATTTTGAGCTTTGAACAAGTCTTGAATAAAACCTAGCCTGCATCAGTGTATGCCTTGCTCTTCGCTGCAGATGGCTAGTTTTGCCATTGATGGATGACAAATAGGACTCTTTCAGCTAGAGTCAAGCTGGAACTGGGTGTTACTGTTGCACAGAAAATTCTGACTTTTTTTGTGAAAAGAAATGATCCATGTTTCACAGATTCACAGAAGTTTAGGGGTAGAGATCACTGGGTACAGCCCCCCTGCTCTGGGCAGGAAAGACTACTGGGGTCAAATAACCCCAGCGAGGTATGCGTCCAGTCTCCTTTTGAAAATCGCCAGGGTAGGTTCCTGCACCACCCCCTCTGGGAGTCTAAAACAATTCAATAATTTAGAAACTCCCTATTAAAATGCAATTCATATTAGATAAAGTAATACAATAATACAATATTTTATGTAAAGATTAAACTAAAGGAATCAAAATGACAAAATTAAAATAAAGTATTTTTGTCTTCTCCCATCAAAGATTTAATTGAAATTGACTGATTTCCATCCAACTTTTCCAATTTGGGTGAAATTACATTTTGTTTAAACAGAAAACCGTTCCATTAAATTTGCACAGAAACTCTCCCATAGTCCATGGGAGAATAGGGAGGACTTCCAAACTCCATGAGAGGTTCTGGAGATATAGATGCGGATTCACAACCGGTCTTCCCATCTCTATAATATATTGAATTAAATGCCTGGCTCTCCCTTCTTCATAGGCTTGATGGATCTGGATCTGGATTTGAATTTCATGGCGTGGGTCCATTCTAAACTAAAAGCAGAGTGAAAGCAAAGAAATGACTTGCAGTCAGCAGCAATTGAAGACAACAGTCCCAGAGTTCAGGGGAGGGATGGAAAGAGGAAACCAAGAGCAGGTAAAAAACCAAACCAAACCGCGTGAACCCAAATGTAGCACACAGCTCTCGAGGATTGCTGAGTGCTAAGCAGTGTGGAAAGCCCTGGCATTTTGCTGTCTCAGTGGGAGGTGGCCTCTCTTGAAAATCTGGCCATTTACTCCCATACCCAAGTGGGGGCTGTTGGGTCCTGAGATTTTTTGACATTAAGTCAGGCTTCACGTTAATACCTCTGAGTGGGTGCTCTGGGTTTTCAAGTCTGGTGAGTCCTTCCTTCCTTCCCCTCCACCCCCGTCAGTGGAAACTACTAGTCACTTGGGTCTCACTTACTGAGGTCTTTGTGTTTGAAAGTTTTGGCTGCAATATCTGATGTCTCCTAACAGAACCTAGGCTGCTTCTTTCATTTCATCTCCCCAGAAGATCTAAAATACAGGGGCCGACTATTACGTGGGATTTAATGTTTGTGGAGAGTCCTCTATGTGAGTGGGTGGGTCACAGAAAGGTGGTGCCTTTGAAACTCTTCAGACCTGGGAATTTGAACAGGGAATAATCTGCCCCAGGACCCCTTGGTCTCCTTTTATCCATTGGTCGGTGGCTCTGAGTCTATCTCCTGAGAGCTTTTAGTATGTGGGAGAGAGAAGAGCCAAAGGTTGGCAGGCTGATTTGATCAAACCGATGCCCAATGGAGAAGGGAGCATATGTCCTCTATCCCCAGCTCTGCTCAGAGAACTGGACTCCATGATGCCCAAGCTGCTGGGATGGCTAAGCCCTTGCTGCAGATAGGCACAATGATGCTGTCTGGCACACAAGCAATACTAAGACAGAAGCACACCGAACAAGTGCTGTGCATGAAACGTATCTGCCTCTTGGCTTCTGTCCCAGGTAATGGCAACAGGAAGCAGAGACGCTCTTGTCCTTTTTGTATGTCTGCTTCCCTAATCCTAGCCCTGTCCTTGACACGTCCTCATTGCTGTAGCATCTCTGATCTCACACGTGCATTCAAACCATCCCTCCTGATGCATGGTCAGTCCAAGCCCTTCCTCTTGCTTCCTCTGTGTGGGTACCTCAATCTCTCCCGCCCTCTAGTCCAATGTTTCTCAACCTTTTAAATAGCAAGTACCCCCTAACTTCTGAAAATTTTAATAAGGACCCCAACACTCAATTTTCCAGGGGATTTTATATTTACAGACTAATGTGTGCCATATGTTGGAAGAAGGGCTGTGTATATAAGGCTGTGATATGACAGATGTCTGATCTGGTGTGGGTAGGGTTGCCACCTTTTACACCAGGGGTGCACAACTCAAGTATGTACCTGGGCTAGAGGTGATGTTGGCCAAAGCTAGGAGGGCTGACCCCAGGAGGGCTGAACCCGTCAAATTATTACTGGGGGAATATAAAAGCGCTGCACAATGCGCAGTGCACCAAATTTTTTGCCATAGTTTTGAGAGGAGGAAGGGGTGAGAGAGAGAGGAAAAGAGGGCGAGAGAGAGAGTGTTGGGGTCCCCACGTCCCCCCTGCCTGTCTCGCGTACCCCCAGGGGTATGTGTACCGCAGGTTGAGAAACTATGCTCTAGTCTAGTGCTGCAAGCATAACATTTTCCCTCCACTAGTTGCCTTTTGTCTCATCCACACAGTTATGCACATGCAGACCGGCAGTTCCAGACAAGAGCCTGCTGCCATCATTACTCCTGCTGTTAGCAGGAACCAGTTGCATGAGTGGCTGTCCTTTAGGCTGACCTCAGACAGAACAAGAGAGCACCTTCACGGGACACAGCATTTCAGAAATGAGGTGTGTCCTGCTTCTCTCTAAATGCTGGCAGAAATACAACCTGAACGTGTTGTTATAATCCTCCTTCCTCTACTTGCCTCCTGACATTTGCAGAGGAAGCCAGTGGAACCTCTGTTGTTAAACAGAAAGCACTTTGCAATGAAGGTTATTTAAACATTGTTGCTCAATAATTGCTGATCTGATGTTACCAGCTTATGATCACAGGCAGCAAGTCAGAATTGCCTCTCTGCTACTAATAGAAGCCCCGTTCTGCGTCTAAGCAATTCACTTTCTTCCATGCCCCCGAGCCACTTGCAATCTAAAACAGAGAGCCAGAAAAGTTGCTCCTAATCTCAGCGAGCAAACTCTGCTTCCTCATAAACATATTGCAAAGTGTTTGTAATATTAAAAAAAAAATAAAAATAATTGTTTAAATGAAAACGCTGCAGGGCCGAGCTATCTTACGTCCTACCCTCTTTGTTTGTTTAACATGCGACTTAATGCCACAGTATTCGCTAGGCAGGGATATTGCCAAGGCAACAGAAGTGGCACATGACACATTGGCTGCCTTTTGAGATGCAAAGTCTTGTCTAACAGAAGCTCATGCAAGCCCTGGCTGTTGGGAACCGTATCCACTTGGAGGTGGGTTTAAAAATAACACACACAGGACTCCCAACAGCAGGACATGCTTCTCCGACCTTTTTATGGTGTTTGCCGAGAGCCCAGCCGAATAGATCTCTGCCTGCATTTAAACATTACTTGGTCTTCTGTTGGAGGAAGGCAGGGAGCTGGATTGCTTTAGGAATAGCATTGCTGGGGGTGCGAACTTGGATGGGGAGGATCGGAGAGGAGGTGGGGAGAGAAGCGACTAGCAGCTTATTGTGCGCTCCAGCAGTGGTAGGATGTGGTTATTATTGGGCTTGATCTTCTGCAGCAGCTTTCTCTTGGTCTGTTGTGGTGATGAGCAGTGACACCTCAACTATGTAAAAGCAGGTGGGATGAGCCTCTCTTGGTTTTAGTTCTGTCCAGGCAATTTTAAGGCTCAGATGAAGGATGCGTGTCTATTCCCTCAATGCCAGCCAGGGTTGCCTATATCTGAACCAAGTGTTGCATAGACCAGTGGCTCTCAACCTTTTTTGTATCGGGACCCATTCGTAAACATCGAGGGCCAGTCCCAACCCAGTAAGTAGTTTAAACAGAAAACAGCCCCCTGGCCCTGCTCCCAACCCCCAGCATCCCCCCCCCTCCCCCCAGCTCCGCTGGTGTGACTCGCACCCAACCCGCTGCACGCTGCCCCAGTGGCGAGACTCACTCCTGCCACCACCACTACGGGGACCCCTGCACCAGCCAAGTCACCAGCAGCACAAGGAGTAACAGATGGGGGGAGGGGAGGAGACATGCTGTCCTTACCTCCTCCCTCACCAGCTGCTTGGGCGCCAGGCCACGGCTCTACCTCGCTGCTCCTCTCCGGCTGCCCGCCACCCCACCTCCCCTCCAGAGTAGAGCCATGGCCTGAGGCGAGCGGTGGCCTGGCCATGGCAGCAGAGTAGAGCTGCACCCTGGCACAGGGACAGCTGGCAATGGCAGTAGGTGATAGCAGCATAGCCCCTCCATCCAATACTCCTCATGCTGCTGGCAGCACAGCTGGCACAGGGGTCCCAGCAACAGCAGCAAGTCTCATTACCCCACTCTGCCCTCCCGTACTGGGTCCTGCCTGCTGGGCTGCAGAGGCAGCTCCTGCCTATGCCAGTCGGGCCAGGCAGCAGCCCTGTGCCCTGTGGGGGGCATGTCACCCCATACCACCCAACACATTGCCTGTGCCTCCCTCCACCTCCCTGATGCGTTGGCTATGTCTCCCCACCCTGCCCTATAGACTTAGCTGTGGGGACCTGTGGGAGCTGCTTTCCAGGCTGCCTGGCTGCCACATGCGTGGGTGCACACGCAAATGCAGGTGACACCCCCTGCTTGATCACCCTCCTCTTGCTCCCCCTGCTCCAGGCAGCCCCTTGCAGGCTGGAACTCTGCCAGCCTGCAAGGGGAAACCTGTGGTTTCCCACATTTTTCTCTTTACAAGAAGAATCCATTTTTAAAGTTTGTTGATCCTTTTTGCAGACAAGGTTCTTTGATTAAATGTGATATCTTGTAGTCGACCAACTAAATAATTGGAAAAATTGTTCTTTGCAAGCTTTCAGCACAAACACCCTCCTTCAACCTGAAGAGGTCTGTTTGTGCCTGAAAGCTTGCAAGGAATATATTTTCCAGCTATTTAGTTGGTCAAATAAAGGATATCACATTTACCCAAAGAACCTTGTCCCCCTTATGTCCTTAGACCAACACAGCTACACTCAACACACTTGATCCTTTTTAAAGTTTGTTTGCGACCCACTTTTGGGTCTCTACCCAAAGTTAAGAAATGCTGGCTTAGACCTTAGGCTGCATTAAGCTGCATTAAGCTTGGTTCTGCTATCCCCGATTGAGCAAGCTAGACAGCCTGTAAGGATGTAGAGGTTGGTGACTTGACAGGTCTCTTTCAGTTCTCATCATAGAAAATTAATCCTAAAAAGTTGTGCTGGGTCATCTAGGCCATCCTGCCTGGGGCTAGTACACAGCATATTTTCCATTGCTTTGCGTTACTGGTGCAATAATATCTCAAGCAGAAGAGCCCCTGCCATTGTTTCCTTGAGAAACAGTTCCATGATCTAACGTATTTTGAAACATGAAAGAACAGCATTCTGTTTTCTTTACAAAGTCACCCAGAGCCCAGCTTCTGTGCTCCACGTCTGAGGAATTTGTGTAAGAACTAGAATGCATTTGGAGATGCTGATGCATACAGAATTTTCCTTCTGCAAAATGCACTCTTCCACTGAAATGCTGCCCTCGGTGCAGTTGGGCAGCACATCAGACTCGACTGACCACTGTTCAGAATTAGTGAAGAGGTCTCTCTCTCCTGGGTGGTCCTTGCAGCCATGGATCTATGGTGCTCTTTGGAAGACTTTCTTGGACCATAGCTTTAATCTTTTCTGTGTGAGCAGGACCTAAACAGAGCAGTAGCAGCTTCCAACCTTGTTGCGGAGGAGCAAATCGGGCAGTGTTTGCTGATACACGTTGACTTCCGTGCCTGAAATGCAGAAATTGGGTGTTCTTAATCCTGCAGGTTTTGTCCAGAGCACCAGCAGTGCCTTGATGTGCAGAATTACTCAACAGTTGTTCCACCAAACACTGTGGCTTCTTGCACCCTGCATTGGTGCTGCTGGCTTTTCAAGCACCGTTTCAAATTGATTCTTGGAAACCAAACGGGCAAGACAATTCCAGGGGTAGAGGTGCTGTTCCGTTGGATGATCGGTTCAGCTTATTTGCGTTGTTTGAATAGCACAAACTTATTGTACAAGATGGGCACAATTAAATAATATGCCATTTTTTTAGCAGTTTTGCACACTAGGCCCTCCCTCCGGACCTTGGGCAGGCTGTGCCGACTCCGAGTACTGCAGTGCAAACTGCTGGCATCTGTTTCTGGCTCCTCCAACAGCCTTCACCCTCTCACCACAGCTTCCTTACATGGTTGTGACTGCTTTCCAAAGCAGGAAGACCAGGAGGGGAGACTTACGGCCTGAGCAAGGAGTGAGAATTAGCCTGACTTCCATGCTAAGAAAAGAACAAGGAAACAATGATGACTGGAGACTTTTTGATAATTTTTTTTGGGGGGGGTGGGGGGTATGGGAGTTTGAGATCTTCTCATAGGGATCTTTTGTGAAATTTGCCACTAGGATTGGGTATTTGACTGGTCAAATACATTTTAGCCAATTGACTGGTCAAATATCAGTCAAAAATTGTAAAAAAATAAAAAATAAAAAAAATAAAAGTTGCCAATAGGTCCAAATAATACACAGAAAAAGCACAAATACCAGCAATTCTTTTGCAAAGAAAGTAGACCGTAACAGGTAAGAGTGTTTTTGATGTTATAGATCCCCATTTGAAATCTCTGGGTTTGTCTTGTGAATCATGTGCAAATGCGTATACACCTCACAGTGCTAATTAACTAGCACCCTGAAGCACTTTTAAGGATATCACAGCACCCCAAGGTGCAGCGGCACCCTGTTTGAGAATCACTGATCTAGTCTAGCCCTCTCTGTCATAGGGTGGTTTCTGTAATAAGTTAGACTACCCCTGAGGTCCCTGCCAGCTCTCTGCTTCCAGACTTAACTGACAGTCAAATGGTTTGTTAGATTTCTCTTGGACCAGTGGATCAAAGAGGTTTTGCAGAGGTTTAGCAGAGGTTTTGCTTTTGGGAAAGTGGTGGATTTCACCTTTTGTTTTAACATAATGGGGGGGAGAGATGGGGCAGGAAACATTGTAGCAAGTTGAAAAGTTGCTTAAATGTCAAACCGATAGACCAAAAGCCAAAATATGAGGCTGATGCTCTTTTTCCAGTACACTTGCCCATCAGTCGCACATGAGTCCCTTGACATTCAGCGTTCTCAAATGTCTCAGAGCTGTTTACAAAACCCCACTGACATCCATTTGACTGACAGGTGAACGGCAGCCAAACTAGAATAAGTTGGGGCTCCTATTAATAGAAGTATACTTGAAATATTCCTCTTTAAAAGTGGGGTTGTTTGGGGGAAAAATCAAGGAAAGAAGTTTCAGTAATTGTGTTTGAACAGTTTTTTTCAGTGGTCAAAGAGATGTCTGAGCTGGATTTATGCATTAACTGGTCATGTATGAGTTGATGGACTGTTAATCCTACATCTACTATACACATGTAATGGGTGATTAGCATAAGAATATGCATAGGCATGTGAGAGCAGACAGAAAGTTGGCCTGGTGATGTAGTGCTCCCCTTCTTTGAGGGATGTAGGTGGGAGAAGGGCAGAAAGGAGCGGAGTTAAGGTTAGCATGGCTACAGGCAGGAGGGAGCAGGGAAGAGCACAGAGAAAATGCATGGAGTTGAAACAATTGGGACACTTACGTCCAAGTATCCTGGTTCATTTGCATTCTCACACTTAATGATGCACAAAGCAGAGGTGCCTGCTGATTTTATTGAACCCTTGAAGACTGTAATCTGCTGTTCCAGGTATATTACACATATCCCCTTCTGTCTGAGCTATAGAGTGTGTGAAGCTATTACGGCCATTGGCTATAGAACTGTGTGGATGAACTCAAGAGATTTGTATTTCCAGGTTTTGAGGTCCCCAGTTCAACCCCCAGAGCTGGCCAGGATGGTAGAGCTCATAAGAGAATAGGTCTCAAATGAGCTCTGCTACTGACTTGCTGTGTGCCCTTGGGCAGGTCACTTAACCTCTCCATGACTCAGTTTTCCACATCACTGTTTCCTGGAAAAGTGGTTTGAAATCAACTAATGACAAACCCTTCTAGGCCCCTGGTTTTTTGAGAGTCTCCAGAATTGCTGGCCAGGGATATGGACCTATTCTGATAGTCCACCTGACTTTTTCTAAATGGAGGACTGAAGATGGCCCAGTGCAATTGTGGGGAAGCCTTTCTAATCAACGGGGCCCCATGTCCAGGCATTTCACCCTCTGCCTCTCCCCATGCCCTGAAACTGAGGAAAAGTTTGGGTCTTTCCTAGTTTCAACCAACTTGGTCTCTGCTCTCATAATCCCCTGCAGGCTCCCAGCCCGTGAGCCTGGGAAAATCAGCAGCAGCCTAAAGGAGCACAGATGCTGATCCTCTGCTGACCTGTCAGTACCTGCCCTTCCTCTGCCCATCAGATCCCCACAGAAGCTTGGAATCCCCTGGTATGGAAGTGCTGTCTGAACCCTCCTGGTTGGGTTCATGAAATGCAGCTTTCCCCATTTATAAACCTGCTGCTGAGCTACTTCTAGCTCTACCCTGGAGATAGAGAAGAGGGACTATGCTTCCTTCTCTGTCCAGCATTCAACCCTCTTATCATAGGATCACAGAGGTCGTCTAGTCCAGCCCCCGCTCAGGGCAGGGCCATCCCTGACTACACCACCCAAGGCACACGCTTGTCTAACCTGCATCTCAAAACTCCTTAAATGACAGATTCCAGGGACTCTCTAGGTGACCTGTTCCACAGCTTAACCACCCGCAGTTTGCAAATTCTTCCCCTTCTGACCCAAACTTCCAAATATCAAACCTAAAACTCTTATGTTGCAGTTTAAGCCTGCTACTTCTTGTCCTGTTCCCTATGGACACAACAGAGAACAAGTGATCCTCATCCTCTTTATAGTATCTTTTTTTTGTATTTCAAGACTGCTATAAAATCCCCACTCTTCAGTCTCCTTCCTCTTTCTCATGTGCCTTCCTGACCAATCCTCCCTCCCTCCTCCCCCCACTCTCCCCAGCCTCAGCCTCTACCTCCCTGTCATCTGCTCTCTGGATTGGCCTTTGGTGCCTCTCCCCATGCCCTGGAGCAGAGGAAAATTTGGGGGCTGCAGACATGTAAGCTCTTGGAAAAGCTGCTCAGTAGGTACTGAGCAAGCTCTGCACTGTGACTGAGGGAGAAAACAAAAGGCTCCTTAAGCTTCTGTGCATAAGAAGAGCTTAATTAAAGTCATATAATAAATGCCTGGTGCTGCATTTGGAGCTGCTTGGAGGGACTCCCATGTCTCGGAGGAAATAAGAACAGGCACTTGCTCTTGGCTGTGTCTGCACTGTAACTCTGGTTAAAGACAAGTTTTTTACAAAAATCTTCTTGCTCTAATAAAAGATATCGCCTCTACCATGAGCCCTGATTGCTTTTTCCTCTCTACCAGTATGGCTACAACCTGGATACCTGCAACTCTGAGGCCATCTTGACCCTGATAGACTTCAGTCCTCTCTTCCCTTAAGGATAGCAGCAGTACTAGCCTCCTCTCAGTCTTGCCAGGGGAGAGGGCAGATCATTCTTGCCGTCTCTCTCTTCTGAGAGCCCATGGGGCACAGAAATAGCTCTCTTCTTTGTGACGGAGCATGTCTTTGTTTGCATTCTGGTAGCAGAGCACCAAATTGAGGTCGCAGCCCGCGTTGTGCTCACTCGGGTGGTGCACCCACATAGAGGAAGCCATAAGGTGAGGGCTGCGTGGGCAGGGGGAGGGTGGTCATCCTGTGAAGTGGGTTCTCCCACCGGTGCATGGGTGTTTCGACTCTTAGTCATTTTTCTGTGGGCTCATTCTGAAAAGACACAGCTCGGAAGTGAACGCGCAGACAATGATAAAGGGCAGAAATACGCATTCACCACTGGGAGAACACTTTACAGGTTGACCACTTTGCCTCCAAACTCGCACGCCTTGTTGTCACACAAAACCCACACGACATCTGCAGAACATGGGTCTGAGGGCAAGAACATTGATGCTTTACTAGACACCTCAAATCCCGGCCTTAACACAGACAACGGTTTGTGGCTCCTTATAACTTGTTCCCCTAGCTTGCTTCTGTGTGCTCCATAGGTCATAAATGACCCTCTTGCTTTTTCAATGGTCTTGTTCTTCGCATAATCAAGTTTAACTACAGAACTGGTCTTTACTTGGGCTGTAACTGCTTCTTCTGATAACTTCTCCTTGCTTTCCCTTCAAAGTGATCACATTCATTTATATAATAGGGTAAACTAAAGTAATTATTCTAGCATGAACTACATCTGCCTCTGTCCCAGGCCTCAGGAAGGACATTTTGTGCAGCGGTCTTTGTCCAACATCTCTCCCAACTTCACAGTGGAACCAGGCCGAAATATTACCTGCCTTCAGATATGTTGCTTCTCATTTAATGCTGAAACAGCCATAATAGGCAGAGCAGGTCAGAGGAGTAGTAAGAATGAGCATCACCTGGGAGCATTTTGAATGTCATGTCCCCTATTGCTGTCTGGGGCTGCCCGAAAGCAGGAAGTGGGTATAGCTGAAAGAACAAGCAAGTCATTTGCCCTTTCAGATCTGTAGACAATAATATGTAGAGACCCACGCTGGTATCGCAGCCCTCGTCTGCACGTAGACACAGTAAACAGTGATGATTGGGACAGTGAGGTCAGAGCTGGAGTGGTCGCTCCGTGAAGTTTTCTCCCACTGGCGACTGGGAATTTCTGCCCTTTACCATTTTTCTGCAAGACCCTCTGAAACTGCACAACCGCTGTGCTCCATAATGAGCTCACAGTAAATGGGAAAGGGCACAGGAAACACAAGTGTAGGAATGTTAATCCTAAGCTTCATTGAGTTTGTTGTGTAAGGATTATGGATTGATTCGGGCACTGCTGCCTCCGAGGCCCTGTCTCTGTTGCACAAATTGCCCTGTTTCAACTCAGAGAGCGGGTAGAGATGTGACCCAACTGTGTGACTGATCTTTTTTTCCCCTAGTGTGACCTTTAGGCAAGTCAATTAACCAGCCTGTGCCTCGGTTTCTCCCTGCCCTGTAAAATTTCATACCTGCCGTATGAAAGAGTAAAGTTGTTTTTGCTCAGGAGGTGGGAGGCGCTCCGGACAGGCTCCAGGTATTATTTGCTGGGTGGTTTTATCCGCTCACTGTCTACTGCACTCGGTGTCTAAACCTCTCTCTCTCTCTCTCCCTATTTCTGTCTGAAGTGTCAGTGCTGATAATAAATAGCCCGTGTGCAAAATAGATATTTCACATAACAGGAGCTTCCTCAGAGGATCCCCCCACACTGCCTTGGCTGCAGACCCTAACCTGACCTGTGAGTACCGTTACTGCTGAGTGAGGCAACTCTTAGCCTGTCTGCCGAAGCTGCTGGCAATAGGTCCCATGAAACTGCCCTTTCCCTTGTTTTGAAGCTAACGTCAAAACTGATGATAAGCCCTATCGAGACGCACGCAGCAATTATGAGGGATTCCAGACCGTGCACCTGGAGCACAGCGCACCCCGGGAGCCAGTTAACTACCTTGTCTAATGATGACTCTGCCAAGCATACAAATTGCATTACGTGGGGCGACAGCTCGCCGCTCTCTAGCCAAGCTGACGAGCTTGCAGAGCCAGTGTTTGTCTCTCTTCAGGTCTGTCCCTTTCTCCTTGGAATCTTTCCTGTTATTTTTCCACCTTCCTGTGGCAGGATGTGACATCCATTGCACAACTAGATCCAGCTCGGAGTGGGAAAACTCCTGGTTTACTGTTATCTTAAGAATTCCCAATTTCGTTCCCATTTCCTGATGTGCAGCCTTGACCCTGCCGCTCACCCCGCCAGGTATAGCCACCTCACAGCGTGGCAAGCAAGCCCAGCAGTTCTGGGTACGTGGTGGTAATTGGCAGGTAGGATTCTTCTGCAAGATGTTTTGATGCACAGTAAATGGAGTGTGCCATTTCCAATCTGCCCCAAGTGTCTCTGGTTATCTTTTATCTGCATCTTTACATAATTAGCTTTTTAAACAGAGGGCCGTGGACCATCCTATGTGATGTCTGCCTGCCAAAGCAGCCTACGCATGCATTGCATCCTTCACTGCAGCCTTCCCTTGCAGAGACAAACTTGTACCCTTCCTGCCTCTGCCGGAAGCAGTGAGCTTCATCTGCAAAAACTCCTTTGTGATATTCAACCCATTGGGTCTTGTTGTTGCCCTGTCTATTATCATCTGATTGTAGGTGGAAACTCATAATAGCTGAGCCACAGAGAGAGATCAGCGATACATAAGCATACAGCTTGCATAGCGCCTTGCATTGCAAATATAGCTGAGTTAAGTCTCGTAACATAGCTGTGAGGTAGGATAATATCATTGCCCTCAGAGGGGAATATAAGGCATAGAGAGATCAGATGATTTGAATCAGAGAGTTGGAAGGGATTTGGAAAGTTATCAAGTCAAGGCCCCTGCATAGCTGCAAGACATGCTATCCCGTAACCAAATGCCTACTCAGCCACTTCTTTAAAGCCTCCGGGGAAGGAGATTTCAGAGTTTCCCTGGGCAAGAGAAATTGCTGGAGATCCCACAAGGTTCTCAGTGGAGCTGAGAAAAGAGCACAGATCATCTGCCCTCTCTTCCTCCCCTGCTCACAAGACCTTTCTTCCCTGAAAGCAAATGAGAAACATTGGATAACATTTTCCAAACCGCCTGAGTGATTAGGCACCTAAAGGACTTAAACATTTTGGAAAATCTTACCCTGCCTGTCTTTGGTGTGCTCAATCCCTTAGCTTCTCTGCAGCATTTTTTTCATCCATTAGAAGTGCCCTAAAGGGTTAAGTTCCTATGTGCTTTGGAAACTCCCTGTAGAAACCTTGCTGCATCTTAGGGTCCTAAATAGCTTATCAACTCTGACCCTTAGCGTTCCTAGCCAGTGCCAAATGTTACCTAAGATGATTCTGAGGCATTTTTGAGGCAGAAACAATAAATTGGGGGGGAGGGTTGTTTATTGTTTTGTTTCCTGTTGTTTTTGTCAGTATGAAAATACGCTATTAAATTATGTGACCAGCGTAGCCGGTAAGACTAGCCACTGCTATTATATAATGTCTGGCTGTGGTAAACAGCCCTGAGATTCTTTCTTTGATTGCAGTGTGAATAGATCCTGTGTACGAGATGTGGGTTACTGGAGAGGGTTATGTCATTACTCAGGATGAGCCAAGACCATAAATGTAAATTAATAGAGGGAGGGATTTTCAAAAGTGCCTAACTCAGCTCCTGTTGGAAGTGGAGGTGGAAGAGTATATACGTTTGACTGTCCCACTGTCACCTGTTGTTACTGGCCCCTTCTTCCAGTTGGAGGTTGTTTTACCTGCTCATCGCATGCCCATGCTAAATGTTTGCAGGATCAGCCCCTGCTCTCATAAAAAGACCTTGCTCGGGTATATAGTCTCCTAATGCTGGCCAGGATTGAGTCTTGATTCAGTGTGGCATCATTCACATGACCTTCATCTTCAGGAACCCCGAGAGAAGGAAACACAGGACGGTCTCTGCTGTGCAGTGTCAGGGAGGATGCTTCTATACACCCAGGAGGTTGTATTGCTAAAGATCACAGTGTGACTTTAGCTAGGCAAACCTGCCACAACCTGCACTGTTTCACCTCTTCTTCCAGGTGCGGGATAGATTTTATGGGCCTCCAGCAAATGAGGAGTCTCTACCTGCTCTTCAGATACCCTCTCCTAATTAACGTCCTTGGTCCCCACCCTAGTGAAAAAGTGTGTAGGTCAGATACTTTAACTTCTGGTTTGCCTTAGACTCCTGTGTATGTTGTTGGGACAGTTTCTTTTCTCCAGTAGAAAAACAAAGGGCTTTTGTGCCCTGGTTGATATTATAGATCAGGGTTTCCAAGTCGCCCCTATTAAAAAGGTTCATTCAGTCGAGATCCGGCCCCTCACTAAGAAGTCTTTAATAAGCTAATTGTGGATCATCAGAAAGCCACGTTATCCTGCTCTTACCCTGGCTCTGCACACCTGTCTTTTTATGATCTTATTTATTATATAAGATATCACATAGCTAGTAAAAGGAGTTTATCTGGCCCTCGCCAGGTCCCTTAGTCCAGGTGTGGGGGACAGCCTGGGCTGCGGTGTGCTGGGACAGCCTGGGCTGCGGTCCCACCACCCCTGCACACACAGCAGGGCCGGGGTGGTGCAGTGGTCAAACTATGCTTCCCGGCAGCCCTGGTGGTACTGGCCTTGCCAGTGTTGCCACTGGTGTTGGACCTGGCCCCACTGCCTGGCACCCTGACCCATCTGCCCCACACTCACCACCACGGGTGCTGGACAGAGTGGATAGGCAGGGTCTCCACGAAGACCGGCCCGGGAGCCCCGCGGGCAGGACATGCTGGGTTGGGCACATGGGATGGGGCCGCAGGTGGGCAAGGAGCAGCATCCGGGAATGGGACCGGGCAGGCAGGGCTGGGTCTGTAGGGTAGTGACAGCACAGGGGCCGTGTACGGTGCAGATCTCAGCTCATGTCTCAGCCCCACGCTCTAGCACAAAGATCTTACAGTCTAAATAGGCAAGGTGGTGAGAGGGAGAGCAGAGGCAAACAGAGACAAAGGGCAGGTCTGCACCACAGCAGCAGCTTACCCTGGCTGGGACATCACCCCCAGCATGTTCCAAGCCAAAAAATGCACCGATGAGGATGTTCTGGGTTCAGCCCCTTGCTCTCAAGACCTTGGCCATTGATAAGTTTGAAAAGCAGCCACTAGGAAGGCCCCTCCTGAACTTCACTATTGAAGGGAAGTGAAGTGGGTGGTGGGCAGGGCATGCTTGGCACTGTTGCAGCTGCCATAGATGCACTGCAGCTCGGTGGCAGAGCTGGGAACAGGCCCCAGAGCTCTTGTCAGCAAACGCACCTTGCAGATATTATTAACAGTGTTGTTATAGGAAATCACTGCCTTTCTTGAAAAGAAATTCCACTGAAATAGTCTTCGTTTCGATTTTAATAATCTAGGATGTGAGTAAGAGCCAAGGGATCTTCAGCTGTCAACAGGGTCATTTCCAATACTGGTAGTCTGCAGGCATGCAGCAGCGAGTGAGTGCATCTCTCGGAGAGAGAAAAACAAATTGATCTGTCTTGTGACACTATCCCAGCTGCATGAAATGTCAGAAAAGTGGGCAAAGTGTGCCAAAAGGGGTTAAGCAAATTACATCCTTAAAAAAGAATTTGGGAAATTTTTAGAAGAGCCTCCGGGGTCTTGGGACACAAGTGACACTGGTTTTTGTCAGCACATTTTAGAAATGTTTTAATAACTGGAATAGGCGTAGCAGAATTTCCTCCAAAATTAGCTACATTGCCTCCAATGCTTGCAGCTTGCAGTTTTGCAGTTGTGAGTAACAGCTCTGCGTAGCATTGCATATGACGCTGGAGCTCTCAGACTCTGTCTTACTGCTGGGCCCGTTTATTTTTGGCAGCAGTCACGTAGCAGCTTGGCCCACTTACTCTGAGGCTACAATTCTGGTGCCGTGAAGGTTAGTGTTAGTTACAGAACAATCCTCTGCTCTCCTTGCACAGTTGGGAACACGTCAGTGGGCTGGCACGAGTGTCTAATACCAATCTTTGTATCCGGCCCTACATCTGTCAATGCTGGTGCTGAAGGCGGAATACTTTCCTCTGCTCAGCTGCTGGGATGTCTGGCTCCAAGAATCCTCTTCAGCTGAAAGAAGATGGTTCCCCCTAGCCTGCCAGCCTTTCCAGTCCATTGGTGACTGTGGCATCAAGGGGGATGCTTTGCTGAGGTTAACCCCTGTGGGGGATGCTGGTCTATTCAAGGACACAGCCGATGTTCACATGCTGGGAAAAATGATTGCTGTTCCCACACTGGCACCATAAACTGCCATTACTTCCTTGAAATCTTTGCTGCCATATCCAGAGTGCAGCCAGGAATACCGTACATGCTCAGAGATGAACTAATGCATCTCCTTCCCTTCATCCTTACAACCTTTGTTCCTATAAGTCAGATCTACTTGGAGTCATCGTTAGCCTACTTGGAACAAAAAGCGTCCAATCTGTGTTTGTACAGCACCTGGCAGGATGGAGTCCGTCCTGGTTCATGACTGGGACACTAAGGCATGGCCAGAATAGGAATAATGATCATTATTTGCGTTCCTGGGTACTTTGCATATTGAAAAGTAAACCAGCTTTCCCAACAACCCCTTGTGGGATAGCTAAGGCTTATGGATGGCATCAAAGAAATGGAGGAAGGGGCCCACAGGAGAGAGAGGACCTGTCCCTGGTCACAGAGCGACCGTGACTGATGGAATTGGGGTGCTTATGGGATATATTGGGGTGCTTACAACTCAGCTCTGCTTTATGCTCAGACTGTGCTGACTCATAGATAGTTTTGAATATTTTTTTTTTGTCCTAGGTATCAGAAGGCTCCTCAGGCTGACGGATGGGTTTTGCTAGGTCCTGCCTAGAGTCAGATAAGATATAATCTTTATCTGTAAGCTATCTCTGAGCTCTGGCTTTCAGTCATGGTGGCGTCCCTGCTAGACTGCCCTGTGCCAGGTGACACAGCCCAGGGGAAGAGGCTGATAATAACAGTTTTGTTGGAGGCTTACAGGAGTATGAGAAAGATGTGCCTTTTTTTAAAGGCCTTCTGTATAGCCTGACTATCTTGCAAGCAGTGGCAGGCGAGTCCTTGATGTAGGTGTCGTGGGAGAGTCTTGTGGGTCTCATGTTTGGTTGATGAATGAACGATAAGTCCTTGCAGAAAAAAATATGCAGGCAGAGCATGTGGAAGAGGAAAAGCTACTATTTTTTTTTTGTCTACTTCTACCCCAGCCCCATCCATAGCAAAGCAGCTTCCAATGGAAAACAAGTGGAGGCTTCCTCTCAGCAGAGATTCCTCATGTGCATACCGAGACATAATGGGCACAGGGTGTCAACAGTCCAGATATTTTATCCACCCAAGAGTCACACTGAGTAGTCCCAACCCAGGGTGGGAACTGTATGACAAATGCTTTCTGTTTGAGTACCTCTGTCTGGGGACTCTTTCCAAAGACTTGAGTCTGGAACATGCAGCTTGCCAGTTTAGTTTATTGGAGTCCACGTACTATCAAGGTTAAGTTTTGGTTGTGATTTTTCCCGGTCATAATTTCCATTTCTCCAGTCCCCTTTTAGGTGTATCTACAGCAAGAAAAGAAATATGATAATGATATAAGAGTCTGGATGGATAGAAAGGTAGAAGACAGGGTAGATTTGCACTTTATAGACTACCTATAAATAGCACAAGCTTCCATGAGCTGTAGCTCACTTCATGAGATGCTGTAAAAGGATGGCAGAAAGCAGAGTGTAAGAAGGAGAGAGAAATCAG
>NW_005842046.1:158879-166642 GCF_000455745.1 Alligator sinensis
AAGAGAGGATGGAGGGGGCAGTGCTGGGAGAGATGAGCAAACAAACATTAAACCCATAGGAACAAAGGTGTCACCAAAGCTAACCCAGGTAATTGGATAACAATCCAGAGTCTCTATTTAAACCACAAGGGAGTGGATTAGTCGCTTGGAATCCCTTGGGTACGATGGTCATTTGCTTACATCTGGTCAGAAAAATAATATCTGAATGCACCTGAGCAAATTTCTTGTATTGATTGATTGCAGTCTGCTTCGTTTGGCTGAGCGTAGTGCCATCCGTGAGCAGAGAGAGGTAGTTAGCCACATGACTCTGAAGTCAAGTAGAAATCAGGGTAGATTTGCACCGTATGGACTAACCTAAGTAGATATATCCATATATCTCTCTATATATCTAGATGGATTACACACATGCACACAGAGAGAGAGCAAGCACACACACTTTCGTGAGCTGTAGCTCACTTTGTGAGCATGCACCTGGGCTCTCTGTTTTTTGACCCAGGTGTGTATCATGTCTATGGCACTCTTGAAGGTGCTGGTGAGTAGTGAGCCTCGCACAAGTCAAACCAGCACTAAGGCGGGGAATCTGCTCTGAGGGACCTCCAGCCACTGACCCCGTGCATGCTGGAGACAGCTGGGCAGGTCCAGGCTTTTCAGTGGCCTCCATGGACATGGCCTTGGTGCCCCCACCTCCACCGTGCTTTGGGGGTATGGGTGGCACTGCTGCATGGGGGGATTTCTGGAGCACCGCTCTGTAGCTTCCACTAAGGTGGCTGAGAGCTGTGAAGGGCATCTCCAAGCACAGGGCTTTACATTCAGGAGTGCTGCTGGGAAGCAACACAACTGCAGGACTGCCGGCTTCCTTCTTCCTCCTGTCTGGAGCAACTGCTATTATGTAAGCAGGTGGGTGTAGGTGTAGAGACCAAAGATCACCTTCCATTTTGGAAGGTGGTGCTGGAGGCGGCAGGGTGTAGCAGTTGCAGCCAACACCCAGCTTTGGTACAAGTCATGTTACGTAAAGTTTTAGTTTGAAAGAAAAAGCCAGGAAGCATGGAACAGTCCTGAGTCAAGTCTCGAGTCGAGGCCCAGAGCCATAGGGCTTCTGTTTACAGTGAGATCTGCCAGCTTGGTTTTTTGTTTTTTTTTATTTCCTTCTGCGGTGGGGAGACTTCGGGGATTGTGTTTTCAAGTTTTTGTGTATAATCATAAGGGCCAGAAACTTCCCTTTTTCTAATGAGGGCTGGTATTTTTATTTAGTCATATGATTCTTGGAACTGGGCTCAGAGAGAAACACAACATCTCACAAAACTCGCAGTAAAATCAGGAGAGTTGGGAGCGTGGTGGTTTAGTTATTCATACAAGCTCTCTAGACCTTACTGAGATCACCACCATTCTGGGGAGAAGCTGTCACGTCCACCTAGACAAGGGCTGCACTCATGGAGGGACCCTTGGGAGGGAATTTAGCATTTGGACCCAGGGTATTAGACAGGAGTTGCACAAACCATTGCTTGGAACATTTTCAGCTGGGAGCAATCTTCGACTTGCCTATACAGAGCCTGAGAAGCCACATGTCAGGATGCGGGCTTCAAATGAACATGGTCATAAATCATCCTGGTCACCAACTGGTGACTGAGTAGCATGTAAAAGGTGGGAATCACAGATGTATGACTCTGCTTTGAATTGCAGGAAGGGGAACGAGACTGGGTTTTACCTTTTCTTCAGAGCAAATATTTCCAATATCTCAGGGAACTTTTAGAAGTGTGACCCTGGCCAGTGATTTCTCCCATGCAAAATGGCTAAGAGGACCTTGTCGTAATAAGGCCCAGGCATAGTCTTCAAAAAGAGCAATTCCAATGTTTAAAACAAGTATGTGGTGTGTGGTCAGGGCTGCAACAGAGTAGGTAAAACCCAGCCTAATGCTTCACACTCTGGACACTGAGGGCATTTGGTATCTAGCTATGCTTAATTCCAGAAAGAAGTTAAATGGTTCCAGACTTGCTATGCTCTGGGGCTTTTTAAGCATATGCGTAATCTTGCATTTCCTTTGAAAATTTGGATGAAATTTTCTTTCAGTTTATATTAGTACGGTCTGTGAGAGTGGAATTTATTCTTTTAGGCTTTCTGCCTTTTTATGGGACCTATATAGCATTCTTTTAAGGTTTTCCCTTTTAATACATGTATCTGTATTTCTAGCTTTACATCCAGTTTAATGATGCGTTTCTTCTATAACTTCCAGCTTAGTTTGACATTTGCAATGGATACTCAGCAAAATGCTAGCATTGCTGGTGAACTCAGAAAGGGTCATAAATTCATGGAAGGAGGGATGTGGTTTGTGTGTCCGGTACTCTTCTAACACCGTGCTGTGTTAGCATGTCCGCACTTGGGCCGGAAGTCCTCTTGCATCCTGTGCTGTTTTACTAGGAAACTGCTCATAACATTCACAAATGGATCTGGTCATAAAAGCCTTGTGCTTTTGCCTGCCCTTTTTGTTGCCCCTCCTAATGCCAGATCAAATATTTTAAGCAAAGCAAGGAGTCGGGGCATTTGTACTGGTTGGTGAGGTGCTATGAATTAGGTGGCAGGCTTTAATCCAGCAAAGCCTAGTTAACACTGTCCTTGTGTAGTAAGCTGCTTATAATAAATAGGCATGTTGCGTCTCAGCAGACAGCTGAAATCAGATCATCCAAATGCAGTTAGACTGGCCAGGCCACTTCTTTTTTCCTCTTTAAAGCCCTGGTAGTGGTAGGACCACACTGGTGTCCCAAAGCTCTCCTTACGATAGCGGAAGGCCATTTGGCTGCTGTCTGCCAGCTGAGGTCTGCTGAGATTGAGGCATTTCTAGCCAAATGGTGTGGGATCATGTGGACACTTGACAGCTGCCCCATCTTTGGTGGAAGTTGTGGGCCCGTTATTGGAGAGGCCAGATTGACAGTGAAGAATAGGCATGACCCCATGTAGGATCACAGATATTTCTATAGCACTTCTATGGGTGGCATCTTCAAGGAGTGGAGCATTCAGGAGCACTTGGGAATCCATATCTGAAGCTCATTAGAAGTGGCCCCTGTCCATGTGTTGGGTTAAACCAGAATACTGGGTTTGCTGGTGCTGGGGGTCATGTTTTTTTCTTCTCGGTAGCTTTTCAATACAAGAGATTCATCATGTTGGTTTGCTGGAGGGTGAATTAGAAGACTGAATTGGGACTTGGTAATGGGAGAGAGCAGTGCATTTCATCTCTGAGAGCGGTGGGGAGAATAAATCTTTCATTGGGAATATTCCTGTTGCATAAAATAAGAGACTGGGGGGGTTTTAAAAACTCTTGCCTATGAGGAAGAAGCCTGTCTTCATCCAATGTCAAACTGACATGCAGACCTGCTATGAGTCTGAATCTGCAGCCTGTTGATGGCAGTGGAGTCTTGCCCATTTGTACCTGGTATGAATTTCCACTGGAGTGAGAGGGCAGCATATCCAAAGATATCATGGGGACTTGGACCCCTAATTCCCATTGAATTTGCATATGAATCCCTCCGCAGAAGTCATCATCCCCCTGCCATCCCCAACAGCCCTGAGACTGTTTTCAGGCTCCAGTCAGGGTGTGATTTGTCTGGAGCTTTTCATAATCTGTTTGCAGTGGAGAACATCAAGCCAGCCACCAAGAAAGGGCCCCCACCCAACTGGGTCAGCTCGGATAGGGAAGAAGAGAGAAGGCGAGGGGAGGAAGCTTAACCCATTGTCAACTGCAAGCAGCAAGGGAAAGACAGTCTCAGCGCAGCTCTACTAGCCTGAGAGTCCTTGGTCTGTAGGAGAGTTGCTGTTGCCCATACTGTCTTCACTGCTGCCATTGCTCATGCCAGCTGCCACCGCCACTGCACACAGCGCTTTCATTTGCAGTGCAGACACTTCTGAAGTCTCAGTGCCACCTTCCTAACTTGGAACCACAATGAAGCATATGGCTGTGGGAGGATTCTGCCCGCTAAATGTTGAATGGGCACATCAGCGCTGCCCCTAGCTTCCTGTGCTATAAAGTTCTACTTGCTGCCCCTTTGGTACAAAACTGAGACTGAGCCCATGCAAAAGGTTCACAGACCTTCCAGGGTGGACCTCTAGGACTCTGGCTGCTTCCTTTTCTCACCCATAATTTTGGAGGAAGGATGGAAAATCCAGGCAACTGCAAGGCAGAAATGAGGAGGGAGGGTCCTTAGAGCTGTTCTCCAAGGCTTGTCTTCAGGGGCCCGAGGTAGGAAGCAGCACAAGGAGGGAAAATACAGGCCTTGCATTCTGTCATCTTCTGGCCTGCTGCAGTTGTGTAGCTGTGTAAGAAGACTGGACTGGCCCAGGAGTTGTGGAACCCCAGGGGCAACCTGTGTGTTAAAGTCTGGTTTGAAGAAAGGCTTTAAAGTCTGTTTGAAAACAAGCAATAGTCTTGTGAGTACAGTGTGCTTGTGATGCTCCAGTCCATTAGAAAGCTTGAGTTAGCTAGTGGGAAATACATGAAACCCCCATCTCTCAAGGGGTCTCTGCTGTGAAACAGCTGTAATTCTGTTCAGGGTCTCAACCCATTTTCCTGCACTTTAAGATGGAGCAGGGCATGTTTTGGGGCCTGGAGGTCATCTGCTGACAAGTAGAGTATGTCAGCACCATAAGAATTAAGCTGCACTCTGATTTGAAATTCAAGCCATGTAAAGCACCATGTCTCATCAAACCTCACCCTCTCCCTGACTCAGCCTTTCAGGACTCAGCCTTTCGGGCCCCAGCCTTCACTGCGCAATGCTTTTGTGACATTCAGCCCAAGCTTCTGCCAAGTTTGCTGACAAACCTTCGCTCCCCAGTAGGTGTCAGGGAGTTGCCCTCCTACCTTTGGTGTTGCAGGAGCTATGGCTTGTTGGGCTTTATGTACGTATTGGCTAGGGGCAGAAATTGCACATAAACCAATTTAAGTGATCAGAAACTGGTTTAAACTGGTAACAGAACAGAAGTTCAGTGCACAGAAACCAGTTTCAAAATGGCTGAAACTGGTTTAAGATAAACCTAGTTGAATGTAGTATCAGACTTAACTGATAGGTCAAACAGGTTTATGAGACTTCTGTCCCAGGCCCCTTCCTGATTCAAGTTAAATCAGAGCCCCCAGCATGCTTTTCAGCCCTGGGCTAAACTGTGCTGTCTGCTCCAGAGAGCAGCACTGGCCCCATCCCTCTGCTCCCTCGCTGGAGCAGTGAGGGCGGGTTCACTGGCCTCGCTGGTTGGCTCACTGCCCCCTGCCAGGCAAACCCTGGCTGGGGCCTGGGGCCAGGGTGGGGGGTTAAATTTCCCTTCCCCCTGAGTACAGAGCTGCCCTGCTAAAAACTTAGTGCTGGCTGTGACTGTGGACTGCAAATCCCAGAGGCACCTGGAAGCAGGAAGAGGAGGTGATGAGCAACCCTGCAGAGTCCTGCTGCTGTGATTGTGGACTGCAAATCCCAGAGACCTCGGAGGCAGCAGGAAGAGGAAGTGAACACACAGGCCATGCTGGCTACATGCCAGAGAGCTGTGCTCTAGCGCCTTCCCTCCCCGGCTTCTGGCTTGAGCAGCTGCAGGTATGTAGCTGCATTTTCTGAATCAAAAGTCAATGTCTGTTCACTTGCTTATTGGTTCAATCTTTGCAGTTTAGACTAACCTGCAAAGACTGAATCAATTCAGCCTCAGGCTTTTTGACTGACTATACTTAGCCATAAAGAGACCCCTAATAAGGAAGGGTTGCTGAGTGTTCAGGGTCTTCTTGGAGACTCATTGTCAAACGGAAACCAGCAGGTGTTGATTCACTTCCACCCACTGCAAAGCAAACTGCAGGGTTCAGTTTCCAAAGCCTTTCATTAACTGAACCCTGCAGTGTTTGCACAGCTCTGACCTAAATTAACACTGAGCTCTCCTGGAGCGGCTCTGAATGCACTATTAGTTTTGTACATACAACTGCCTGGAAACCAGGTATCCACAGTAGCTGCTTGGCTTTGTTTTGCTGTTCATTTTAGAGGCAGAGTTTGAAAGGCCACCTGTGGTTTCATTTTTATTCTAAACTTCTGTTTGCCCACCAAATTCTTCAGGCTCCAGGGATCGATTTTTTTCCCCACCTCTCCTAATTCCATCTCCAACCATCTGCCCTTACAGCAAAGAACTTCCCCTCTTCCAGAATCCTAGGGGCTTTCTCTTCCCAGATCAAGCCACAGCCTTGGTTCCTCTGATCCAGCAAGTGTTGGATCAGCCCAAATTCAGCTCTTCTAACCCAGCAGAAGGAACCTGCAGGCTGCCACCCCTCGTACTGCAGGCCTGGAGATGGGTCAGCCAGTTCAAGGGACCCCAAAGCACTCCAGCCCTGCCTGTTGCTCTGGGGAGCAAAAGAAGTCTATGGAGGATGGGCACAGCTATCATGCTCCACAACTCCCTTCTCTGGGACTATGCCACATCCACTCTACTCCACCCCAGATGGGATGATGAGAGGTTTCCTACTGCCCTGGAGTCTTAAGATCCAGAGAGAGGCAGGCCCCAGGGTATCAAAAATTACCTCTAGCAGGAACGCAGCTGTAAATACACTGGCTGCTAGAATGCTGGTCAGGTAGGGCAGCAGTGTTCCCATCAAGCTGGAGAAAATGAGGGGCATAACTGATGCATCTACCAAAGTCACAAGCAGACCATCAGTACACCGTAAAAGGGGCTTATTGCACAGGCTATTCTTCTCCATAGGGTTCTGCGTAGCCTGCAAGTCTGCACCTGGGCTTGGAGACTTGCATGGAAAGGTCCTTACATGCATCCAGCCTGAAAGGAAGCTGTTACTTCTTACTGCTCTTGCTATACGCATTTATCAAAGACCAGCAGCAGGGCACTTTAATGGGAACTCCTGTATGGAAGAACAGCCCGGGGATCTTTGACTCATAGAGCAGTAGGGTTGGAAGGGGTGTCTGGAGGTCATCTAGTCCTGCCCCTCCTCAAGGCAGGACTGCAGCATCCCAACCAAGTGTCTGTCTGGTCTGCTCTTAAAACAGTTCAAAGGTGGAGATTCCACAATCTCTCTGAGTAACTTTGCTCCAATGCTTGACTTCTGAGACCACTGCTCTTAGGCCTGTCCTCTGTAGCCACAGGGAATAGTCTGTCTCCATCCTCTTTATAACCACTCTTCAGGTATTTGAAGACTGCTATCAAATACCCTTTCAGTTTTCTTTTCTCTGGAGTTACACAACCCTAGTTCTTTCAGCTTTTCCCGATAAGTTTCCCAGACATCTAGTCATTTCTATTGCTCTCTGCTTGTCTCTTTTCATTTGTCTGTACCTTTCTTGAAGCAAGGGGCCCAAACCCAGGTGGAATACCCCAGGTGAGACCTCACCAGTGCTGGATAGAGCAGAGGTTCTTGGTACCAGACCACAAAGGGTGGTCTCCTGGTCTGCAGGAGGGTTGGCTGCTGGACCAGAAGCCCATACAGTATGCTGGTCTGCAGTTTCATAGATTTCATAGACATCAGGGCTGGAAGGGACCTCGGAAGATCATCGAGTCCAGCCCCCCGCCCAAAGGGCAGGAAGTCAGCTGGGGTCATAGGATCCCAGCAAGATAAGCAGCCAGTTTCATCTTGAAGGTGTTCAATGAAGGCGCTTGAACCACCTCCGGTGGCAGGCTGTTCCAGACCTTGGGGGCTCGGACAGTAAAGAAGTTCTTCCTTATGTCCAGCCTGAAACGATCTTGAAGTAGTTTGTGACCATTCGACCTCGTCATCCCTTGGGGCGCTCTGGTGAACAAACGTTCCCCCAGAT
>NW_005842046.1:167064-185979 GCF_000455745.1 Alligator sinensis
GATCGCTTCTGACTCCAGTGTCCACATCATTAATGAAGATGTTGAACAGTATGGGTCCAAGGACAGAGCCTTGGGGGACCCCACTGGTCACAGGACACCACGATGAGTGACTTCCATCGATTACTACCCTCTGGGTCCGACCCCGGAGCCAATTTTCCAGCCAGCGGATCGTGGAGGACCCAAGGCGACAATTGGCCAGTTTCTCCAAGAGGCGATCATGGGACACCAGATCGAAGGCTTTTTTGAAGTCAAGATATATGACATCAATCTCTTCTCCCTTGTCCAGGTGATAGGTCACCTGGTCGTAGAAGGAAATGAGATTGGTCAAGCAAGACCTACCCGCAACAAACCCGTGCTGGCTATCCCTTAAGATGTTGGCGTCGGCCAGTCCATTAAGGATGTCCTCTTTAATAAACTTTTCTAAGATCTTCCCTGGGATAGAAGTCAGGCTGATGGGCCTATAGTTAGCCGGATCCACTTTCCTCCCTTTCTTGAAGATAGGCACCACATTGGCCTTCTTCCAGTCTTCGGGCACTACACCAGAGCGCCAAGAGTTTTCAAAGATCCGTGCTAGAGGCTGGGCTATGATGCTCGCCAGCTCCTTGAGTACCCTGGGGTGAAGACTGTCAGGGCCAGCTGACTTGAAGGTATCCAGCTTCTCAAGATGTTCCTTCACAAAGTCAGCATTAATGGAGGGCAGGGGATCACCCTCACCCGGACTTCCCGGCCCTGTAGCGGGCATGGGCATCCTGTGGGACTGATGAAAGACTGACGCAAAGTACCTATTTAATAGGTTGGCTTCTTCCTGGGCGTCAGTTGTCTCTTGTCTCTTGTTATACAGAGGAAGTCAGTCAAGGGTCCAATGTTGCCCCTGCTTTTCCTCCGGCTCCCCACATATCTGAAAAAGGACTTCTTATTGTCCTTGATGCTCAAAGCTAGCTGGAGTTCAGTTGCAGCCTTGGCTTTCCTGGTCTGCTCCCTACAGGACCGGACCAGTGCAGAATAATCCTCCTTGGAGGTGACTCCCATCCTCCACCCTTTGTAGCCCTTTATTTGTCAGCCCACAGTCGCTTCTGATCCGTGGTTGCTGGTCCGTGGTATAAAAGGTTGGGAACCACTGAGACGGAGCGCTTCCCTTGATTTGCAAGTGATACTTCTACAAACCCAGTTTGCTATCAGCCTTTTCTGTGACAAGAGCACACTGCTGGCTCATATTGGGCAGACAGTCCATTTTCCCCCAGGTCCTTTTCTGCCATACTTGAACCTAGCCAGCCATTCCTCAAGAATGGAGCCGCCCCAAGACCAAAACTTGATCTGGAAATGACTAGGAAACATCCCTGTGTGTTTAGTTTCTTTGGTTCTATACTTTTGAGGGTAATTAATTCCTGCAACAAGTGGTGTAGCTGTCAGCAGCTTGAGAGGGGCAGACCATAGGGAGGCTGGAATAGAAAACGAGGGATACATTAACATATAAAGGGAGGCAGCTGAGAGGTAAAGTTTCCTGTTGCTGGTAGGAAAATCCAATCAAGTTATTTCCTTCCTTCATGCCTTTGATGTTGAGAGGCAAATGTTTAAAAACATGTGTTTGCTCCAAAGCCGCTTGGAGTATTGCTGAAAGCCAAGGAGGTAAACAGTATGCGTAGCTTCCTCCTACAGTCTCCTGATGTCGCACTGCTTAGACTGATCACCCGAGAATGCCATGTCTTACTCAGCACTGGCTCTGACTAAGGTAACTTCGCTAACAGAGGAAGCAGGAGTAAAAAGCCAGGCAGTCAGTGCAGTCCAGCAATCCATGCTGGCAAATAAAAATGAAGTGGATCTTAAGGCCTGCAGGGTAAAATCACAATGATGCATGTGATTGTATTACTGTGTGTAGGAGAGGGTGCACTACACACACACACACACACCCCCCCCCCCACCTGCTTGTCTTACTCATGCCTGCCTCTCATTGATCTCCATGTGATTCTACATATGATCAATGGGACTAAAACTTGATTCTCCCTGCCCCTGCGTCTCGTGTGTGTGTAAAACGCTGTGATTAATAAGCAAAGCGAGGGATTGATTGAACCTTTGTATTTCATGCATTTCTGTTTGTAGCCAAAGCACCGCTCTGCGTAGATGCAACCTGGTGATATATCCCTGCCCGTGTGCAGCTCTGTGCTAAGTAGAGCATGGTTTAGGGTGCTGAGTGCATGCACATCCAGCTGAAGTCAGTGGGTGCTGCAGGGTGCTCAGGTTTATCCTTTATCCTGAAACCCTTATGCCATTGCCTTGATCTCTGGGCACATCCCACCACTTAAGCATAGATGAGCGACAGGCTGGCACCAAGCCCAGGCAATCCTGCCTGCTGACAAATTGGCCCGTGCCTCACCTCCACCTCACCTCCGGCCTGTGCAGTGACTACCGCTGCTCCAGGGCTGAGCCTTGCGGTGTGGTTTGAACATCGCTTAGCCTGGTTTGGCAGCGAGGTTGAGGGAAAATCTGAACTCGGAGCCTTTTGTTGAGAGTTCACTATGGGTTTATGCCAGCCCGGTGTGGGCATAACACTACAGATCAATCTGACCGAAATAAAGGAAGTGGTGGTGGGCAGAGGTGGAAACATGCCCTGAAGCCAGGTTTCTGCACTGCTCCCCGCACCCCCGGGCAATGAAAATTTTATACCCAGTGGGGCTACTTTTGCATCCCTTGCCTGCCCAAACCTCCCAGGGGCAAGGGATGCAGACCCACAGTTCTCTTTGTGGTTTTTTTGTTAGGGGCCTCATGGGTTTGAGACCTTTGGTTCTTAGCTTGCGAGAGGTGTAGCACATGCTGGTGCGATCCCAGTCATGACGGCTAACCTTTCTTAGCAAAATAGCATTCAGGGGGGCATGAGAGAGTCTTGTAATGCTCCCTTTTCAGTGCTACGCAGCTGCTCTCACTGCCACAAGGACAGGAGACCAGTGTGAACAGACAGGGAGCAGGTCCCTGCAGCTCTGGAAGGGGTGTCCTGAGACTGACTGTCTCTACTACGGTGCAGGTGGCTGACAGTGGCTGCAATCCCACTGTAGCCAAGGGCTAGTCTGCCTGACATCTATCAGGGCCAGCCTGGGGGATTGGCAGCTGGGTCTGAGCACCCTGATAAGCCACAGCTGGGTGTTTGCAGCCACTAATAATAATTTTTAAATTACCATTTTTGGGCCCCTTTTCTGCCCAGACCCCAGGCAGCCACCCGGTTCACCCATGCCTGTGTCCAGCCCTGCCAGGCACACTGCAAAACCCCCTGGTGCTGCACACACCTGTGTGTGTCCCAAAGACACATCCCACAGCTCTGCGTGATGCTAAGCTGAGCCACACTATGATTCTTTCCCAGTGAATTGCGGGAGACTATTTTTTTCCTGCCCTTCTGAACCATGGTGAGGGGTGAAGGGGGATTGTGGGAAAGCATTGGAAGACTCTCATTATTCAGCTGGCTGTCTCGTAGCAGCATAGGTGGGTTGCTAGCTAGGGAAAGTAGAACTCCTCTTGTCCCCCAACTATGTCAGTGAACTCTGTTTTAAAAGCACCATTTAACCCACGCACGATGGTTTTGTGTTGGGGCAGGGAGGGTGCTGGTGCGGGCAAAACCCAGAGAAAAGCCCAGGCAAACTGTGCAAGGCTGCAGCAGCACTTCTGGGAAGGAACTGTGCAATCAAAGGCTCCTTGTACTTGCCCAAGTGAATGCAGAAGTAATTAAGCATTGGTCAGGGCTTTGCTAAATCAGGAAATCTGATCAAAGCTGCTGGCACTGAGCAAGCACCCGTCGCCCACCCTCAGGGCCACGTTTCCCTCCTATTCATCGGGCCAGCACATGGCAGGGAGCAGTCACAAGGTTTGCTGCTGCTCCGCGGGCTCTGCACACGGTGCAGCGAGTCTCTGCGTGAGAGCTGCCCGCTTCCCTTAATGACCCAGGCGACACGTGTAGCTCCTTGCACATCAAACCAGATCCCACAGTGGCTTGTGAGCCAGCTCAGCAAAGCTCCTTGCCTTGTTTTTGGGCCCCGACAGTGTGCAGAGAGAGGAGCAGTGCGTTTTTCAGCCCCGTGGATCTCAGAGTGAGTCATCCGGGCAGCAGGTTGCTTTATGTCTCAGCGTAACCCTAGAAACCTTCCGTAGGCTGCAGTGTCAGGAGGGCTGCGATGGCAGTGGTGAAGGTGTCTTGCTGTGAATCCAGAGACGTGAATTCGAGCAGCACTCTGGACCCTGGCTGAAGGCTGCCCTGGGGTCAACCCAGCTGTAAATGGGTACCTGGCCCTTTGGTGCCAGGGAAGTCAAAGGCAGCCAGCTGTGAGACTTGCTGCATCACTCTTTTGATTACTGTTGGCAGTGGAAACCTGCCTGCCATAATGGCTCTTAGCCTGGGTCATTATGAAGGCTCAAGAGGGAAATCTGACCTTTCATCTTGTGGGTGTGAGTCGAGGCAAATTAGTCCAGAAGGTCAGGGTGTCCCCGGTGCCTGCCATGCAGCCGTTGAAAGGTGGCATGTAGCCACCTGAATGCGAGCCCGACTTCCTTTCCCATGCGGGGCTGACTGCGCTCTGATCAGGTTTGCTTCTGACAGGGCAGGGTTAGAGTGTCCTTAAGTGTTTCTCCAGCAAAGAGGGGAACAGCTGAATGGCTTTTCCTTGGGCTCTGGACTGCCTCTGGTTGGAAGTGATTGGAAATTACCAGGGGAAATGAGTTTGGTGGATCTCAGTCCAGGTCCCAGTGCAAAAAGTGTAACCTTGGTTGGCCCCCCATGTTGGCAGTGAGCAGAGAGAGGGGAAGGGGGGAACAAGCTGTTTATATCTATTGGTGGTCCCTTCTCAAAGCTGGAAGCAGTGAGCGCTTGCCGCCGGTGCTGTACCTGTCCTGTGTAATGAGGCTTTCCCTCTCCAGGCAATCGACCTAGAACCTGTTGAGTAAAGAAGAAAGACGGCAGCCTGCTATCTCTGCCCTGGTCTGTGACCCTGAGCAAGTCACTCCAAGTCTCTCTGGATACAGCCTTCCTTCTGTAACATGGAAATCATGACAGAACGGAGGGGCTCTACTCTTTTGGAAAGTACTTTGGGTTCGCTGGACATGATGCAAGAGCCAAGCATGACTGTACACATGCTTGTGGGTTGTTTTTCCCCTGTCTCGCTACATCACATGCTCAGTTGCTTTCCTAGTTTGATGTTTGTCTTACAAATGCAAAATCATCTTATGATTCTGAGGAACAAATAGCCTTTGGCTACCCGCAAACAGCTGGAGCTGTTGGGAAGAGCAAGAGCTTCCCCCAGCAGAATGCGCTGGCTCGTAGGTCAAAGGACAACCTGCTTACATGGTTTCACCACCTTGAAAAGACCGTTTTAAAATTATTTTTATGCCCAAATGCAACAAAGCTGGTTTATATCATGGCTTGGCCAGTGCATGGGAGTGAGCCAAGCCACGTTCTCCCTGCATAGATTCATGGATATTTTTAAAGCTATTTAATTTCAGCCAGTTTTACCTGTATTGAGGTTAGTACTTGGTTTTTTATTAGGGTGCATTATCTGTCCTTTGATCTGCATGCTCGGAGAGATGGAGGATCCATTTCCAGGGTGGGTTGGTTCTAGTGAACAATCACCCTCAGTTAAAAACATTACCTTTTTTCCCCCAGTTTGTCTGGTTCTAGCTACTGAGTCTGATGATGCTTGCCCTAGCTGAACTCTTCCATGGCCAGTAGATGGACTTTTTTTTTTTGGAGGGAGGAGAGGTCTCAAGTTGAAAGAGGAACAATCTTTGAAAGTTTCTATGAGATGGGAAGTCAGCTTCCCAATGGAAGCATTCAGTGTAATATTTGGCGCCATACCGCAAGGAATATTCCTCCACAGCCAGAAGAATGACCTCCATGTCCTCCTTCCTGTATCAGGAGTCTGGGACTATTTAATGTCTCTTGTTAATTAAGATCTGGCATAGGAAGCCTTTAGTTGTTTTTGTAAATCCCTTGATTTGTACCATTCAGATAAAGCAGCCCGGCAATTAATCCTGCAGATAAAAGATTACAGTAATTGAAAACAAAGCCAAGTCTTTTTCAGCTTCTTTCTGTTGTACCTGACCTCTGCTGCCTCGGAGTCAGCAAAGAAGCAAATAAAGTAACAGGAGACCTCCCTGCGTGGATGTAGCTGCTATTGCTACTCTGCATGTTAATGATGCTTGAAGCAAGAGGTTGGCTCCATTATCATTTAACAGCAATCTCTGTTTGCTAATGGGCTTCATTTCCCACTGAACTGGACTGGGGAAGAATTAACCGGGTAGAAAGATGTGCCACTGCCAGCAACATGTTCTGGAGTCCCATCTGTCTGGTCCTGATCTCTCAAAACCTGCGCTAAGCTGATTTGCAAAGTGACCAGCTGAATAAGTGCAGTCCCCACCCATCACGGAGCATAGCTACCATGGGGCAGTGAGCGAATTAATTGCCACAAGGGCTTTTTGCCTCCAGTAAACTAGTGTCCCCTAGAACAAGGATTTATATGCAACCACACATCAGGCTGCACCTTGCCACTTGCTGTCTCCACGTAGCAGACGGCATGACTAGTAGACAGCATGGCAGGGACTTGCTATGTGGCAGTACATCTCCTCAGAGTGTGCCCAAACTGATCTGGCAGATGCTGATAGTATAAAGCAATAAGCATGTATTGGCAATCAATGGTCACTGGACCGGGTAACTTCCTCTTATCCAGGCAGTGAATTGTCAGCCCAAGAGTCTGGCTAAAAATGAAAGCTGAATAAATGGATAAAGTTGCCTGTCATGTAAAAAAGAAACTATGTTCTGGCCTAAATTAAGCCTTTTTTAAGGTCCTTTGTGCTCATGCCTATATATAGTAAGTAGCTGTAATGTCATAAATGCTTGGAACAACTTGGTTGAATTATCACCTGACTGGCTAGAAAATGGTCTGCTCTGTTATATCTGGAAGAGGATATTTTTCACAACTACACTTCCTTGGAGACCTAACACCTGATCCCCTGTAATCAGTCTTTAATGGATGAATTAGTGGTCCTTGCAAGATTATTTCCCCCGTCCCACAATCACCCCTTCCCTCTGCCTTTGTCCTGATTTTAGCTTCAGCCTACTTCCTAGCACCCAGGCAAGGAAGTCTAGAGGTGAAAGACAGCATTGCCTCTTGCAGGGCCACACTGGAAAAGGATGGCTTTCCCATTGACTCAGGCAGTGTCTCTGAGGGAGGTCAGCCATGCGTCCCAGTCAGCAGTGCAGGGAGCTCCGTGCGTCTCTTAGGGGAATCTCCCTTCTTCTCCGCCATTTGCTGTGCATAGAAGTCGAGGGAAATGCCTTTTAACCACGTCCTAGATTACCCCTTCAGGAATGGGAGGCTAGGACCAGGCAGGAGTCAGAAGTCTGCTGAAGCCTGGAGAGCTCCTAAGATCTCTCCTTCAGAGGACCCAGGTTTCCAGCACCAAAAACAGGAGTCGCGAGTGGAAAGATCTGACCCAGTCTTCATGGGTATTTACACTGGTGCATCTGAACTGCACTGTGGTTTTGACTTAAACTTCTAATTAACATAAAGCAGGCAGGTCTCCAGCTCACTAGATTAGCCACGTTCAAAGTGCAGACTGACAGACTGGGGAACAAAGAGGACTGTATGCCTCCCCCTGCCCATTGCATTTCCTGCTGGAGGCTGAAAGCCCAGCCAAAGGCCTTTGCAGCTGAAATTCTCCTTTTGAAAGAGACTGTGATTGCGTCAAACTCCAAGGAGCACCTTGGAAGGAAAGCAGCACCCACCTGCGTCAGGCCTTTCCCTGGCTTCCAGCCCTTTCGCAGGGTAAGGCTGAGCCTTTGTCCTGCTCCGCATCGCAGGCCATGCTTCCTATCCTGCCAGGTGGGTGCTGAGCACTCCCGCATCAGCCCCTTGGGGCCTTGTCCTAAGAGTCCTCTCTAGACTAGGATAAAAGGGGCAGCTGTAAAACTTCCCAGCCAACGTGTCTGAACTACCTGGTTTAAACTCAAGTGGAAACAGGCGTAAACAGGATGTTAAATTAACTCTCATTAGCTGGCCAAGGAGAACTCTGGGGAGACTGGGCTGCAATGGGATTAGTGAGGGTGTTAAAATGCATCTTGCTCTAAGCCTTGCATCCTGGTCTAGGCAAACCAGAGCTGGGAATATTAGTCCAGAGAGCATGCAGCCTTGAAATCACCAGGAATCAGAGGCCTAATAAACTTTAAATCTTCAGTTGGTGCCTGCAGGACTCTCCAGGTCCCACTTGTGATGGGAACCATCTAAAGTTTTGTATAAAAAGAGCATTTGCCCTGAGGGATTATTGGGAACTGATTTGCCCAGGTAGAGAATGAGCTCTGGAGGCTGCCTGATCAGCAGACAGATGTAGCACTTCCTCAGTCTCTTCCCTTTGAATAATTCATGGGGATAAGGGCACTGTAACCCATGTGAAGCCAAAAGAAACCCTGCAGTGGAGTTTCTTGCCTGCCCCCAATATATAGTAGCTATGTCCTGAGCAAAGTCTGGGGTAGAGTCACTTATGGATTTAGGACTTGTATCACCTGCCCCTCACCTAGTTGGGCAAGGAATCATGTGTTATTGGATCAGTTTTTAACCACTTCAGGTTTATCATTTCAGCCACCCAGTACTGATTAGAACAAATAGCAAACCCAAATTTGGGAACTCCTGTGGGATGCCTGTCTCTCTAGACCCTGTAACGTGCAGGGACTGTGGATGCCGATGGGTTATGTGCTGTCTCTCTCATCACATATAGCTATCCAGCCTAGAAACGGCCAGAGGCTCTTGCCTCTCTTAGCCAAGGTGCCATCAGTAGGTCACATGTCATTTAGCCAGCCCCAATCCTGTAGGTCCCTTCCCATTTGAACAGTGCATTTTTGCACTTGTACCTTTCTCTCTCCTTTTCATCTTTCCATCAAAAGAAGGAATTCGCAGAGTGCTCCGTTGCTCCAGATCACTCACTGCCTTCTACAGCTCTGCTTAAGGATACTTGTTTTACATGGGTTATGCAAGTGAATTAGTTTCCTGCTAGGAGAGATGTTGGTTGTGCTAGCTGGTGACCTGCACATCAGTGTAAGCTGTTGAAATTCTTCTGCTTTTGTGTTACTGTAGCTGCTAGCAACCTCAGAGGGGTGAAGGCAATGTGCTAGGTGCTGTATAAATATATGAGAGAGATGGACCCTGTCCCAATAAACTAAATGCAGCACCAGATGCAACTAGTGAACAATAACCAACCGGCTCACCAGGTTGGGAGGGAGTCTGAGATAACAGTATTTTCAAGTCCATTCTTCCATAGACAAGCTGTGTGCTCAGTATGTAGGGTGCTAGTTGTCCATTTTTGTTGGTATATAAAGCACGTGCACTGGCATTGGCAGTCCCAGCAACTAATGTTAGTAGGTGCAGGTTGTGTTACAGGGGCAGCCAGATTTGTAAAGTCAAATTTCCATAGCACAAGCCACATTCAGTGGATCAGATTGCAAAGCCAAAGACGCTAACAAAAGGAGGTCCCTTTTCACACAGAGTCCAATTAAATCATGGACCTCATTGCCACCAGATGCTGGAAGCTGACAATGCAGCCAGATTCAAAAAGCAATTGGACAAATTCTTGGAGGAAAGGGGCATCAGTAGCTATTGAGCATGGGAGGTAGGGGATACAGCCTCTGAATCAGAACTTCCTTGACTTGAAATGCTGGCGGCTTCAGGTAGGAGAGGAACAGGGGGAAAAGACCCAGGTCATACCCTGTTCACTCTCCCTATCAGCACCCACTCTGTGCCCCTGTGGGGCACAGGATACTGGAGCAAGATGGACCTATGGTCTGACCCAGTAAATGGCAATTCTTGTGTTCTTTTGATGCCACCGGGTGCTGGGCCTCCCTTTGCGGTCTGCTGGATCCAGAACATTTTTCTTTCTGGGGGAAAAGAGAAGCAAACATTTGAACAGCATCTTTCACTCATGCTCAGGAGAAGGGAAAACATCAGAGACCCAAACACTGCATTGAGGGAGGTGGCAAAGTGATGTTGGAGGAGTGGAGAGGGAAGACCGAGTGAGATCTTCTGCAGCCTCCTGTCTGGGAAAGCTGCATATTAGGCTTCTCCAGATTGATGCCGCTCCTTTAATATATCCCTAGTATACTAGTGTCTGCCAAAGCTGTGGTTCTCATGGGGCTCCTGGGAGAATCCCGTGGGCTGCTGGAAAGGACGTTGGCACTTCCATCACACGCTCCTGAACAAGCTTGCCTGTACGTTGGTTGGGGAGGTTTTTGCCTCCACTTCTTACGTTCCCAGCACCCACCCCTGCTGGTAGCATAGCTAGACATTCAGCATCATGGGGGTATGACTGGACTGCAGAAAAGTCTCCACTGAAATAAAATGCAGCTGATTTTCCAATGCACGTTGGCTCCCTTAGTGGTTTGCTGTGCTCGTGAGTGTGGACGTGGGAATGAGGCAGGGCTGGAGAGAGCAAAGTAAAAAGGGAAATCTTTGATAAGCCGTCGGGCAAATGATGACTCACTTCCCGCTTCAGCCATGTTCACCCTGCCTCTTAAGTTCCTTTTTCCATGTAAATCGGCTTCTGTTTGCAGAAACGCTGAAGGAAAGGCTTTTTGCTGCATGTTTGCAGGCATGCCGAGGAGACCGTGTCATGCATACAGGTGTCTTGTATTTAGTCCTTCCTCTAAATATGTTAAGAAACCTTCAGACATCTCATCTGAGCACAAACCACGTTGGGTGACTCGGAGAACCCCTCAAAAACCCGGAGCAATAATGACAATCACAGCACATCCTTTGTGAACAGTCCCTAGGCTGAAATATCTTTGTGTAAAGGATTTGTCAGCCTTGAGGCCTATGAGAAGTCAGATTTGCAGCCTCCAAAATGTGAAGAGAATATAATATTTCTAAGCAGTGTACACATTGGCAGATAATTTAGGGAAAGGGAAGCAGAAGGAATTCACCGGGGAACAGTGAATAGCTCGTCTGGCGCTCCTGCCGTTCTTCAGCGTCATCGTCTTCTGTCAGCTTATGGAAGGGTTGACATGATGGTTGCCTGATGACTCATGAGCTCCCTTCCAGCACTGTATTCCTACAATCGAGGGTATTTCCCTGACAGAGCTTGAGGAACTCAAGCACTTTATGATTTGGGGGGTTTTAATGACCACAAATTTCTTATTTAAGTTGGCAAAACCTCTCTAAGCTTCGGACACCTCTTCCTTTCCCGAGCCCCTCGGCCCTCTGAGACGTAGTTATAGGCAGAGAAGTTGAATATAATGCATGTGAAATAGTGGGGGGGGGGTAAAATGGGGATATAAGAGTTTGGGGAGGGGAGCGTCTTCATTGTAAAATGGGGATATATAAGAGTTTGGGGAGGGGAGCGTCTTCATAATAAGGGGATGGACATATGTGGCAAGGGCTCAGTAAAAGAGAGTTGCTGTCAGCTGCTCTGTAGTCACTGCCTGTGTGCATGCTCTTACCCCGAAGTAAATGGAAGCTAACCTGTGGCAGTTTATCCTGCCATGAAAGAGAAGTAAGGTACCACAGTCTGGCTTCCACAGGTTAAGAGTGTGTACATGTGCCCTGCAGCATAGCAAATCTCCTCTCCCTTTTGTTCCCTAGTAAACTGTACACTTATTCATCCTCACTGTACACTTATTCATCCCCTCAGTGGAAATTTAAACCAATATAGTTATTCTAGCAGATTCAGGTACAAGAATGCCTTTCCGGCTTTATTGCTTGCAAAAGGGTAGCAGCTTAACTGAGAGAGCCACTGGAAAGGATCTGCTGGACCAGCACAGCTTGCTGGGCAGCCCACACAGCACATAGACAGCTGGTGTGTGCACAGGAATGCTTTTGCAGATTGATGTTAAACCCGTTCCCCGAGTCAAGCGAGCTCTGCCGATGCAGGAACGTTCTGAAGGATTAAACCTTGAACCAAAATGATCGCTTTGGCAAAGAATCCAGCGTCGATCAACAAAGGCCCCAATGTGAAGAGCACCTGTACAAGGAGTTCGACTAATATTACTGTTGGTTTTCACTATGCCAGCATAACTGGTCAGCCTTCCCAGTGTAGGCAAGCCCACAGTCATAGCCTTGGTTCATACAGTACTTACGAGAGCAAATTGCAGGCTTCAGAAATTGCCTTTTGCACTTTCAGATAGCTGCCACCCATTGTGTAGTGTGTATTAGTTACTTCTCTTATTTGTTCCAGCTTGTGTTCACTTCCGCCTAAAATAACTACATGCTTTACAGGATTATTGAATGTGTGAGATATTTACTTCCCCATCAAGGAAATGCAGCTGCTTCTGGGGTGGAACACAGCAACAGCTAAATAGCAAGGAGCAGTTTAGGGCACAAAATGAAAAAATTGAACAGGCGGAAACTGCAGGAGGAAGTTTTATTTCATAAAGATATTCTACATGGGCTATATGGTCAAAACGATGCAAAGTATCTGCCTCATGCTGCCCATTGGCTAATCTATAAAACAGCTTTCCGGGTTTTCCCTGGGAGCAAGGGCTTTAAAGTTTAATAAGCTGTAGCATACTTTCGCCGGATGTCATAAGCTGCTACAGAGTTTAAATGGGGTTAAGCAAGTGGGAGTCTAGGAGAAGCAAGGAAAGCTAAAGGATGTAAATTATTTTCTACTCTTGAGTTTCTTTTCCTTCACAAGAAATGCCGGTTTAAGGTTATTTGGAAGCAAAGGCTGTTAACATTTGTAACAAATTTTCTCCTTCCTTAGACTATTCTAATGTCTGAGAGAGGAAAACATTAGAAATCCTAGCAGGGAAACCAAAGTAGTGAGGTTATCGGTGCATGTAAAATATTGGGAATTAATCAGATCTATTCCCAGAGTTTATCTTTGTCACTTAATCACATTGTAGAAAATTGCTCTAGAAAAAGCCACGTTTTTGTTGGCTTGACTGTGGTTGGCAGATCATAAATCTATGGTGTAGCCAAAGTATAGACCCAGGCCTAAGTGTTTTTTTGCAGATCTAGGAGTAGATGTCTTCCCAGTGACATGCTGTGGAATGACAGGCTTGCAATGATCTAGGGCAGCGGTTCTCGAGCTGCGGTCCATGAAACATTGGCCGGAAAGCTGGTTGGTCACGTGTCTCTGACTGCAGAGCCCGAGGGTCTCTTACAGCTGAAGAGGGGAATGCGCCAGCTCAGCTGCTTCAGCTGAAGGCTGCTGCCGCATGAGAAAAAGACATTGTACTGTAACTCCTCATATTGATTTTGTTTCCTTGTAGGTAGACTCCCCAGCTTAGTCACACCCAGAACTGAACCAAGGACGTACGCAGCAAAAAGCATGAGCTTCTCCACTTGGAGAATCGGCTTCCATATTCCCAAGCTGTATCAGACTCATCCTCTGCAGATCAGGCACAGCAAGGGTGAGGGGAATAACATATGCTGTACATGGGGTATACTTGCATGGTTGCATCCTGCAAGCAGCAATTTAGCACTCAAGGAGAGATTTAGTCGCGAAGGTCAAGACCAGAGAGAACCAATCACAGTGGTGGTATGTTCAACACTTAAAAGCCTTGCACCAAACTCTTAATCTCTCCAAGGTATGTACGCTTCTCGTTGACCAAACAGATGGTGTAACAGTGTCATCTGATGATTTCTAATACCATAGCCGTAAGAACCAGGGCCACCAGCAGTAAACTGTTCAGGGAAGAATGTCATGCACAGAGAAGTGTGGATAGAGAAGACCAAGTAGGTGGAAAAACACTTATATTGGGGAGGAGGATCATGGGCCCGGGGGAAACGCAGAACGAGGGTCCTGGGAAATATCCGAGAGAAAAGGAAGAGAAAGGGGCCAGGTGACAGAGAAAAAAAGGGCAAAGGAGCAAGGAGAGGAAAAAATGAGAATTAGGCCACCAAACCCAAGGGACTTCATACCCCATTAAAGCTATAAGGAACTGCTGCAGTTGCCTTAGGGATGTTATGGGAAGACAGGAGGCCAGCACAGCCATGATTATGAGGGAGATGTCTGGAAGGAGCTCTGTTCATATGAATGGTGATGGTCCTGGTTTTGCGGCGTGCTAGAGACCCACATCCAGGAGGCACTTGTCTGGCTATTCATATACTTGGAAACTGTGATGACATAACCTGTTCCCAGTGCATAGATGTAGATAGAAGTAGCTACCTGCAGATTCGGCTGGAAGACAAGTGAAGACGAGTAGCTTGATTTTTTTTCCCCCTCTTCCGTTGCAGTCCTCGAAGCTATGTGGGTATAAGCAGATTGAGAATCAGGCCACGTTGCACAGGCTTCTAGCCTGAGTTTAGAAATGCCGGGTACCCACAACTCCCAAGAAAGCTGACAGGAGCTGGAAGTGCAGCCCCTTTGAAAACCAAGCACATTGTGTGGTAAGTTGTAAATAACATCTTCAACCCCCTGATCTCAAAGCAGTGTATAGAGATAAGTAAGCAACATTTAGGCCCGTTTTATGGATAGGAAAACTGAGACATGGAGTGGTTAAGACTTACTGTAGGTCATATAGCATTTATGACCAGGCTGGGAACAGAAACAAAATCAGAGGACATTGATTCCATGACAAAATCCCAGTGTCGTTAGTTGGTCATCGCTAGTTTTTTAATGGGTAGCTGCCAGATTTGTATAACTCCCTGCAAGTGCCAGTTAATGGCTGTATTTTTGCTTAGAGCATTTGCACTCAAACCCACAAACTCAGGTTGTAGAAAGAAGAACATTCAGGAGTGTTTACTAACTGGAGATTAGTGACACGTTTCTGAAGAATGGATCTGCTTCAACAGTGAATCACATCTGAGCGCTGCTAAGGTGAGGTGAGAGATGGCAGTGGAATGCAAAGCCGTTTTCTTTTATTGTATTTAGCCACAGAAAGCCAATTGGGACAATGAGTTACTATATTCAAACTGTGATAAATTCATAACAAGAGATTATTAATTGTTGACTTGCTCTATTGTGTTAGCTTGTGAAGAGAAGGAATTTGGGTTGTCAAAGATGCAGCTTCTCAACTCTTCCGCCGCCTTTTCTGCACCTCTCAGTTCTCCCTGGCTGCCAGACAGGAATTCACCTTCCTTCCAGACCTCTGTTTACCAGTACCACCGACACAGCCCAGCTATCTGGCTGCTCCTTGCTGTAAGTGTTTGACATCAGCAATTCCGAATTTAGAAGCTGAGGTTATGGAAAACTTGATAGCGTTAAAGAAACGTCAGGCTGTCTCCTCTGCTGTCTTGTGTTCTGTCCCTTGCTCCGCGTAGTGCTCACCTCTATCCCCCAGTGTGGTCAGAACTTGGGGAGCCCTAAGCTCATTTTCCACATCCCCCACAGATGTCTGGGGTAATCGCAGACAATAATCTCTCCCTGCCTCGGTTCTCCATCTCTCAAATAGGGGTAAGAGCCATGCCTCTTTCTCACCCTTTGTCCTGTCTATGTAGACTGTAAACCCTTCAGAGCAAAGACTTGTACCAAGTGCATGTACAGCATCTAGCACCACGACTGATCAATGCTGGAGCCTCTAAGTGCTACAGAAATAGGGGTAAAAACCACAGGTGCTGCTTAGCGATCTGACTGATCATTACCTCTTGCTTTTAGGATCTGAGTAGCAGGGCTTGACAAAGCCCTTTTTCAAGCTCACTTTAATAATCTTCATAGTCTCCAGGAGGCAGCATTTTGCTGCACCTTGGATATTACAGCTGTACTTGGCTGTACTCTCGCACCCTCCGGGACCACTCCAGATAACCCCCACACCCCCGGGCTCACCTCGGAGGAGGCAGACCCTGGTGCCCGCATTGGGCAGGCTGCGCAGCACTGCATCCAGCATGATGTGCACCATGAGCAACCAGCTTTCTGGCCAATGTTTCATGGACCGCAGCTTGAGAACCGCTGTCCTAGATCATTGCAAACCTGTCATTCCACAGCATGTCACTGGGAAGACATCTACTCCTAGATCTGCAAAAAAATATTTAGGCCTGGGTCTATACTTTGGCTCCACTATGTATTTATGATCTGCCAACCACAGTCAAACCAAGAAGCACGTGGCTTTTTCTAGAGCAATTTTCTACAATGTAATTAAGTGACAAAGGTGACCTCTAGGAATAGATCTGATTAATCCGCCACTTCTTTCTGAGCAGGAGGAAGTGCCGGCACTTCTGAATCACAGAGAAGTTCCTCCTTGTTTCACCAGAAAAAGCAGACAGAATGAGCCTCCAGTTGCGGGGGGATGAAAAGTCCAGGGCAAAGTCAAAGGGAGGTAGAGATTAGCAAGGGTTGGGGGTGGAGGGAAGCAGGAAATGGACACAGCAGCAGGCTGGAAACGATGGGAGGTGGAGGGGAGTTTCCTCCATCCCACAGTGTTCCCTGGAGGAGAAGCCAGCCCCCTCTCCTCTTCACCTGCTGACACTGAAAGCCAGGAACCACCCCCTCCAAGGCCTGGCGCCAGCATGAGCCCATGCCTGCAGCCCTTGTCTTGAACTCCAGGAATGCTGGCTCAGGTCCCATCACACTCATCTGTTCCCACACTTCACCGAGATGTCGGCAGGCCAGAGATCCTTCAGCGTGGGAGTGGGGCTGGGCTGGAGGAGTGGGGAGCTGGCCTTCCCCTCCTGCCCACTCGCTCTTTAGTGAGAGGGAGAGGAGATGTCATGGGGCCCCGGGTTATTCCCCTCCTTAGGACGGGGAACTTGAGCACCTCTGCTGCCTGGCTCTTCCCCCCGCCAGTGTGCTCTGAACAAGGAAGGATTCAGGCAGGTGGGTGAGGTCCCTCCCCAGCTCTCCCTGCTTCCCAGCTGCACGCCCCCAGCCTGTTCCAGGCAAGGGCAGTACATGTTAAAGAAGGCTCTGTTCCAAGCGAGGACAGTAAATGTTAAAGGCGGGTGTCTCTGCAGTCAGTTATCTGCAGCTCCAATTCCTCTGGTAGGAGGAGGAAGGAGGACCCCGGCCAGGAGACACCAGGGAGGAGAGGCTCTGATCCTGCTGTGCCTTCCAGCTCCTGGGTGACCACAGCTAAATCATTTACTCTCACCTGCCATAGGGCATTTTGACACTTGCTCCAGGAGGCATGGAGCGGGGCGCTTTAATTAGCGAGCGCTTAAAGTGCCCGAGTGTCACATGTATCAGCATCCCCTTGCTGAAAAATGGCAGCGGGGTGCTTTGAACTAGAGCTTGTCAAATGAGCTTTAGTTCAAAGCACCCACCGCCATTTTTGGGCGCAGAAGCAGTAATACACATGATGGCAGAGTCTGCTGGAGCGCGTTTAACCGAGTCTGCTGGAGCACGGAAATAATCAAGTCTGCTCCGACGCACTGGATTTCCAGCTGCATCGGAGCCGGCTCCCTGCATACTTATTGGAGCCTTTACGTTCCCCACCTGTAGAACAAGGGCAAGAGCTGCATGGGAATGCAAAGCAGATGGCCAGAGCAGGGGGCCTGGGCCACAACCCCTCCAGAGAACCAGCTGTACACGGGGAGGGGCACGGGGAAGGGTAGCCGGCTGGACGAGGGCTGTGGGAGACTGAAGCCACAGGCAGCCCAGCTCCATTAACATGGACACAACCTCGCAGGCTGCTTTATTTTCTTTGTGTCTCAGTCTTTGGCTGTATTTGGGGGCAGGGCAGGAGGGGAGAGGCACTGGGGGCGAGGGATAGGAACAGATTGCAAGGGGTGTGCTGTGAAACCCCGTGTACCACCCTTTGCTCTTTGTGTCTCTCTCTCTCCATCTACCTCATCTCCTTAGATCATAAGCCCCATGGGGCCAAGACAGCACCGTGCTTACGCAGAGAGAGGCGCCTGGCACTCCTGAAGGGCACAAGCTAATGAGAATACCCTTCCTGGGGTAGCGCAGGTATGATCCTCGGTGACTGCTGTAGGTTGGTTCTCAGCTGCCGCTTTTCCCTCCCTCCTTTTAGCTATTGCAAAATCCCCACCTTAGTCACCTTACAAAATGCAAGGCTGATGAAAGGGAACATCCCCTCCTTGCCCTCGTCCTTACTCCTTTCTTTTGCAGCAGGTTATTGCCCTATCTATTCCTCCTGCTTCCCAGCTTCACGCCCACGGCCTGTTCCAGGCAAGGGGAGGAAACGCTAGGGGCGGGTCTCTCCACGGTCAGTTATCTGCAGCGGCAGCTTCCTATGGTGGGAGGAGGGGAGGCCACATCTGGGGGTTGGGAGGCTGGAGGTAGGATCCTGCTGGGCCTTCTGCTTCCTGTGCGACCAGGCTCAATCGCTCGCCCTGTCACATTCCCCACCTGTGCAAGAGAGGGAAGAGCTGTTTCCCCAGGGGGCCGTGGTGCTCCAGTCCCACCTCGGAGATTAGGCCCCCGCTTTGGCACTAGGCACTGCATGTGCAGGGCTGGCGAGACGGTCCTCAGCTCCAAGGAGCGTGGGCTATAAGCATATGGCGGTGGCATGGCCTTGGCCTTCGTAGTCGTGCACAGCACATCGCAGTGTGCATGGCGAGGTCCTGCCCCGAGGACCCAGGGGTGGCACGGGGATCCCTGCCCCCCAGGACCCGGAGGTTGCATGGCAATCCCTGCCCCCGACCCAGGGATGGTACGGAGACCCCTGCCCGCCCCTGGGATCTGGAGGTGGCATGGCGATCCCTGCTCCAAGGACTTGGAGGTGGCATGGGATCCCTGCCCCTGAGGACCCAGGGATGGCACAGGGACCCCTGCCCCCATGGGATCTGGAGGTGGCATGGCGATCCCTGCCCTGAGGATCTCGCCCTCTAGCACCCGCCAGACGTGAGTGAGTGGATCTAAAGCTGGTGCCACCAGCGCTCCCTGTCCCGCAGCATCTTCCCCTCTCGCGGGGCTGGGGGGCACTTTCATTCCCCCTGCAGGCATGGCCCCAGGTGGCCGGATGCACCTGCCCTTCTCCCCTGGCCCCCCTGTGGCTCGCAGGACGGGCCCAGGCTCGCCCCCCTCCCGGGCCCGGCCGCAGCCCCCGGGGCCGATGACGGG
>NW_005842046.1:186746-196581 GCF_000455745.1 Alligator sinensis
CGGGCGCTGCCCAAGGACAGCCCCGCGCACATCGTGCTGGACGCGCTGCTGCGCAGCCTGCCCGAGCCGGGCGCCAGGGTCTGCTTCCTCCGAGGTGAGTGCGTGCGCCTGTCCCTCCCTCGGCCCCTCGCCTGGGCGTCGTGCCTTGTGCCAGGAGCCGGGCAGGCCAGGTTCTTCGGGGAAATCCGATCGCTTTTTATTAGACCGGCTCGCACAGTTGGAAACCACCTTCTGTGCAAGCCTTCGGGTACAAGCGCCCCGCGTCCGGCTGAGCTACCCGTGTATAACGCCCGGCGCAGGCTGCAGGGCTGGCAGGAGCCGTGGGGGCCTGCTGGGCTTCGGGGCGGTGTCTGCGGTGCCGTGTCTCCACTGGTTTTGCTCCCCGAGTGAGCCAGGTGCGGGACCGCAGTGTGGACAGACTCTCTGCCTTCACCCCGAGACGGGACCCCTCAAAACGCAGCTCGGGGAGTCGGGCCTTTCGGCACCCTTGTGAAGCTGGAGAAGGAGGGATTTGTCCCAAGGCGCAGGGGAAACGCGTTGCGGAGCTGGAGGTGCGCTCGGGAGCCGAGTCTCGGTCCTTGCACTTGAACCACAAGACCCATTTTTTTTTCCCCTTGTGCTTTCTGACCCCGCGCTTTGAAGTGGTGCTTGCGGGTCTATGTAATGCATCTAAGGTAAAGCACGTGTGCTCTTTTTATTACAAAGGCATTGATTCGGTATTAAAATCCTTCCTCTTCCGCAGTAAATCAGCAAAATTCTTATTTTTTTTTTTTTTCTGTTTCATTTCCTGGACATGCCCTGAGTTCGAGTCAGGCAAGCTCCAAACATGCAGAAGGGCTGAGGAAATGGCACGGTTTGAAATGACCAGGGGTTGACTCGGGGGGCAGCACAGCTGACTCTCTGGGGACGGAAACCCCAGGAAGCCAGTGTGGTTCAGGGAGAAGACCTCTTGGGAAATGCCAGGGGAATAAGTCACTTTTAAAGCTCCCAGTAACTAGCCAGTCAACGGGGGAGTATTGTTGTCTGTAACCCTGATGCCACTGCCTAAGCCATGGTGTATAACCCATGGTGGGTTGCACAGATGGTTGTGCCGGTGGCTTGAGGGTCTCTCTGGACGCTTTCGCTGGTTTTAGTCCACAGCTTGTCCTAAAGCCTCTTTATGTATTTCTCATTTTGTTTCAAAATCCTCTGGCTGTAAAATGATAACCACATTTGAGGAGGGTCCTGCCCTCTTGCCCATTCCTGGTGACATGAGCTGGGTGCGTGCGTTCACTCCCAGGTGATGTTTCTAACTGGGGCCTGAGCCACAAAGTCCTAGCAAGACAGGCACGAAAGAGGACTCTGGTCAGCCAGTCCTATAGACCCTGGCACGGTTCTGTAAGGACTTGCTCTTAGTCCTGAGCAACATCATGCTTCATCTTCCTCCGCTGTTTCAGCTGAAGAAGCCTGCTGTTTCAGATCTCTCCTATGTGTGGGTGCAGTTTCTATTTTTTTGTATGAGCTCAGCCTGGGGGAGAGAGACACGCGCACGCTTTCACACACGTGGGGGGGAAAGGAGGCAGGAGAGGAGATCGTGGAAGCAGAAAGCAATAAATCATCCCTCCGTTCTGAGGAGCGGAACTATCTTCTCCATGTGCCCAGAATTATATTAATTATTGATTAAAAATGAAGCCCAGCCCAGCTCGCCAGTGTGGTGAGCAACCTCATATTTGCAGAAATGACATCAAGGGAGTTGGGCTGAGTGGGGAAGGGGGTGAGGGGGAGAGAGCTGGAGGGCTGGATGAGAAGATGACTCATGCTAAGAATGGCCTGCAAATACCCTGATTTCTCAGGGCTCGCGTTTAACTGTTCACCTGCTGCACACAGTTTGCCACCGATTGTGCCTTGGAAACAGACACAGATTTGTCTCGAGTAGGAGCAGGAACAATGGCAATGTCATAAATGGCTATTATGGGTAATATATGAATAGTGTGTATCCTCTTTTCCCAGTGCCAGGGAGACCAGGGAGAATGATCCAAACAAAGAAAGGTTCAGGTGTCTCAACCCTGTGTGCTTTCTGCCTGCTACCTGCGTACTTGGCTTTCTTAACAGCTTAAACCCTCTATATTTTTAACAGTTACTTTGCCTCCAGACCTCTTGACTGGCACTGTTACATTTACCTGGCAAGGTCTTGGAGTAGGTGGAAAGGCACAGGCTCCGATGTCATGTGGAGGGAACATTACCCTGCCTCAGGTTAGGTTTTGGAGGGGGCAAGCAACACACCATGACCTTCATGAGACATCCGCTCAAACACCACAGACTGTTCTAGACAGCCGAGGCAGCAAAGGGTTAAAATGACAGCATTACTCCCTGTAGCTTTTGCTAGGTAGCCCAGGAACAAAATGCAGCACAGGCAGGGGATGCACCCACCTTTTTCCTGCAGCCTTCAATCCTTGAGCACTTGCTTTTAGTTTTCAAACTAGTCCTTACTACCCTGCCTGGACATTGCTGCTTATAATTGCATTTGCAAACAGTCGCAAGTCAGCCACTCACAGCTTGATGTGGCCTTGCGTGTTTAAGGCCTGCACTCCCAAAAGGTGTTAAGCTTACTGCTTAAGGCTTCTTTTTGCAATATAGGTTTTGGGTTTTGTTTTGTTTTTTTTAACAATGGTTTCAGCTGCACAGATAGTTCGCATCCACCCTGCAAGCATGTGCCTTGTGCAGAGTACTCGCGGCAGGGAAACGTGACCATTTCATCAATGGCAACCGTTGATGCACAATGTAATAATGGGATTAATTCCATTTCATTAACAGAGCGGTGAACATAACAAATGCCAGACTTAATTTTATTAAATAGCTCGCATGGGGCTACTTGGTTATCAATGGCTGTCCTGGGATTTCATTAAGTTTTAAAGCTCTTATTTAATGGATCGATTTTCAGTTGAAGCATCTTCATTAACTTACGAGCCTTTGTAGTTGCGTAATTATTAATTGCCATGTGAACACCCGCTTCTGTGTTTGTCCTCATTTAAAAAAAAAAAAAAAAAGGAAAATATGCTCAGTGGTTTATGTTGCAAAGCATATTGGAATAATTGATATCTAGGGGATGGTTATTGTAAATAAGAGTCTCCTTTTTGATGTTGAATACTAGAAGTAAGACCTTCTATGAAGTGGGGCAAGTTTGGTCCTCACCCTACCAAAGTTAATGTTTTGCCAGATCCAACATTTACAGTCCCAAACAGTTTTTTAATCTGCATCCATCAGCTTTGAGGAAGTTAATAATTATCAAAGGTAGCACAGTTTTTGCTTTGAGAGCACAATGCCGTTTTCAACCAACGCTCTTGAATGGAGTGCTCTAAACCCGGCATGGGGCTGATCCTGTATTATGCACTATCCTGTTTTAATTAAGCACTTGAGGCTCTGAGCCAGCTTTAATTAAGTATATTTTCAGAAATGTGAAAATTTATCTTCCTTTTACTCTCTTTTTTTCCCCCAGGGGGATATGAAACCTTTTACTCGCAATATCCTGAGTGCTGTGTGGACGTAAAACTCGTTTCCTCCGAGAGAAATGAAATGGAGAGAAACCTCAACAGCCACTGTGAGAAGCAGAGCATCAACCACAAGCCGGCTTATGATCAGGTGTGTGTGTAAGGGAAGCTGTGAATAATTTCCCCCATATACACACGCATGTGCCCTTTCCAGGGGTTTCCTGTCAGCAGCCTCTTTGCAGTTGAGTATTCACCGTTTATTCCCATCTGGTGGTGCAGTAAAGCCAGCTGAATGTGCGGGTCTGGGGTTTTTCCTGTTTGCCTGGGGTCTTAATTGTTGCATTGGGTTTAGAGCCAACAAACACGCTTAACAGAGCAAACTCATTCAACATGACCTGACAAACTCTGTAGTGAAAGAGGGAGATGAAGAACAGCGTTGGCTGCACGTCTGGGGTTAAGCTTCACTGGCAGTATTAGTGAGGGATTTAAAAAGGATTGCCCTGGAGAAGCCTCTCTGTTTTGGCTCTGTCTTTGTACAAAAATTTAAAAAATCCTGAAGAATTTAAGGTAGCTAGCTTGTGGTCTGAGTACTTGTGGGGCTCTTCGATCCCAGCTTCCGGTCACATATTCAAAATACACAGCCAAATTTAGCTTGATGGGGCCTGTTAGGTGTGTTCCAAGGCATAAGAAAACTTCCGTTCCTCTTTTTTTAATAGCTTTTGTGGCATATTGGGACAATAACACATGTATCGGCTTACTCTAGATCTGGTAAACTGTTCATTGCTCTAGAAGCATTGCCAGACCAGGGAGTCATGGTGTTGCTTCAATTAAAGCCTCTTCAATAGACCACAGATGATGGAAGCAGCTGCTGTGAGTCTCCTTTGTCAAGGAGCTGCGTACCCAGTACTATGCAAAAGGCCTTTATGCTAAAAAAGCCTTTTCTCCTCTGGATCAGCCGTCCATATGTCGGGCCAAGAGTCTTTCTGAGCACTCTTGGCAAGTATTCTGCACTGCTGCCCTCCAAACAAAGCCCAAAGAGGAAAAAAAAAACCTGGTTTGCCCAAGCACTATCCGAGTTTTCATTTTCTCATTACGCTCACGGTCAGATAAAGAGGGGCTTTCTTTTCAGTGTGTGAGCAACAAAAGTCTCTCTGGGAGATTTTTTTTTTTTTTTTTTTTTTTAAATCAAGGTGAGGGGACTGTGCTGGCCAGAGCTATTACCTGCCTAAGGGCTGTGCATCTATCTGTCTTGGACCTCTGATGCTTTCAAGTCCCTAATGCCTCGTGCTGTACACTGCTTGTGAAATCCCCCCTAGGTGCACGTTCAGCTGAACAGGCACAAGCTACTGGGATGGAGCTGAGTGCTTTGCAGCCCCTGAACGGTCCGACCCAGCTGAAGTCGGCAGGCCTCTCCCGTGAGTCGGGCCGGATGACTGGCTTGTGAGAAGGCTGTATTGTTTCTATGCGAGGGGGGAAAGGCAGGGTACTTCCTCTTTGTGGGATTTCCACTGGGGAAATCCTCGCTACCCACAAACACGCCCAGGGGAACACTTCTGCTTTGAAATGTCAGCCCAAGGTCAAGATGGCTTCCTCCAGGGACGTTCTGCTTCCTGCGACCGAAGCGCAGTCTTATCCTGAGTGCGAGGAGGACACTTGATTCCCATGCTGCGGGAGAAAGGCTTTATTTTAGTAAAATAAATCCAGCGATTATTTTAGTAAAATAATTCTGGATTCCAGGGACTTTCCCTGCACCTGCTGCATAATAGCGCTTGTGGCCAGCTGGAAAGAGAGGGGATCCAGACTGTTGCGCCCTTCAACCTGGTCGTCCCCTGAGCTCCCCAGGGGCAAGTCCCCTGCAAAACCCGGCCCCTTGGAAACCGAGCTCCTCGGCAAGGCCAGGTTCTTTCTGTCAGTTGAGTCTCTCTTCCTGTGGCAGAAAAAAGGAATCGAGATTACATCTGTGAGGGAGGGAGCCGTAGGTGGCCCCAAGCGGCAGGTGTGCGTGTGCCGAGTGTCGCGCCTCCACATCGCTGCGTCACAGGCAGGAAATGGAGCAGCGCTGAGGCTGGGGGAGTCTGAGCAAACAGACGCCAGCTGTCGTGGCACGGTCCTGCCCGAGGGGCGGATGAAAACCTGTCTCCCTTTTAAGCCCAGTTCTGTTTCCAGGTTTCTTTGTCACCAGGACGTAGGCAGGGGAAGGGGTGCGCTTCAGACCCAGTAATGTGAGGTTTCTTGCTAACAGCACGTAGTGTGTTGAGTTTCCCACCTCTTGTACTCCGAGTACTAACAGGCGTCCCTCGTGCCCCTGTTGTGATTGCGCCCCCCTTCTTTTCTTTTGTTTCAGCAAAAACTCCGGGGAACCCAGCCTGACATATGAAAGCACTTCGGGGGGGCTTCTTAGGGGAAGGACTTTAAAGAGAGCAGGAAACATTGTGCACACGAGTGGGCTGGATCTGATTTCATACCTCACAATGTGGACAAGAAAATGAAACCCTTCTTCTGTGTGGGCTCTGCCGTTACAATGATTCACTGGCCAGTAATACCAGGATCTAAAACTGTCAGACAGGGACTCGGCACCCACGCTGGCTCTGCTGCCGAGTCTCTCTGTTCACTGAGTTGGCTGTAACTTGAGACAAAACTTCATGTTAAAAAAAAAAAAAAAGAAATAAATAGTTCATGTCTATATCTCTTGTTCCTTGATTTCCAGGGTGGTCCGGTGGAAATCCTGCCTTTCCTTTACCTTGGCAGTGCCTACCATGCTTCCAAGTGCGAGTTCCTAGCCAACCTGCACATCACAGCCTTGCTCAATGTCTCCAGGAAGAGTTCAGAGTCCTTTAAAGACCAGTATTGCTATAAATGGATCCCAGTAGAGGACAGCCACACAGCGGACATCAGCTCTCACTTCCAGGAAGCCATAGATTTCATTGGTAGGTATAGTTTTTCTATGGTGCCATTAAAAGGAAAAAAAAAAAAAGAATGAATATATTAAAAAAATCTAGACTGTTTCGTGCTTCAGTAGATGGACCTGTGAAGCACTTATTTTACGTATGGACAAACTGAGGTTTGGAGAGGTTAAGGAATTTGTTCAGGGTTTCATAATAAGTTAAGGAATCTGATTTTTCCCGTCCTAATACTAGGCTGCATTCCTATACGTCACTTCTAAATCTGCATCTGTGGCTCTTTGCTAATGTTCCTGCCTCAAAATACTGAATCTACCTAGCTAAAGCATTCAAAAATATGATAACTCATGAAAAACCTAACAGGTTTTAACTACCTCTTTTTTTAAGTTCTTATTTCTGTCTTCCCAGCTCAGTGTAGAAGCTAGTAAGTTTTAACTAATTTCTGAGAGGGAAGCACAATTTGTGTTTTTTTTCCTTCACATGTTTCCAGATCTCGCTAGACATGTCCAAGTTCTATATAAGTATTTCTTTAAGTAGATTTCTATCAGCACCCCATGTCCCCCTGCTTCTCTCAAAGAAACTCCTTCCCTGCATTACTTTATTAATCTTCCCCCAGGGGGAAAGATTGCTTGCTAAGACATTTTTCCAACTATTTAAGTTGGGTCTAATAAAAGATATCAGCTTCACCCAAAGAACCCTGCCTGCCTATGTCCTTAGACCACCACAGCTACAACTACACCCCTTTTAGCTTGTGTGTGAAGGCCTAATGCAAGGGACAGGCCCTTCCTTCCACCCGGGGGTATTGGCCAGACTAGACCTAGATAAGGTTAATAGCGTGCTAATTAATGGTGTGGAGTACTACAAAGGGGAGGCCCAACATAAAACCATCTGTAAAGCATTGAGTGATTTAGGTGGGTGTAGCAGACTGGGTGGAGAGTATAGCATAATGAAAGGGTTGCAGTGCTATCCAGGAACAGGGGAGAAGCAAGCACAGAAGACTCAACTACTTAATTATAGCGTCTCTCCTTTGTACCTGTCTGTTGCTGGCAGTTTAGCTGAGTCTTTGGGATTCACCTGAATGGTAAAAAGCCCTGGATGGCTGTGGGGTGTAATACACTTACAGCCTCTGATTGCTTCCCCGGTACTGATGACTTATTGGGGCTTTTTGCATTTTAAGGGGAACTCTGTTTTCCCACAGTCGATCGATAGGGAGTTTTGTCTGTTTTTCCACTTCTCTTCTGCTAGCAGTTGAGTCAGTTGGAAATATCCAGAGACTCGGCTTTGGTTTTCATTTTGTATGTGCAATGTCACATACCTTGCACCCTTCCGTGCTGGTTCTAGCACATGCATCGCTTTTGTGCTACAGCTAAATTTAGCCAACTGCAGCGCAGTGGGAAGAGCAGGAAGGAAAATGATAACTTGTTTAGCTCTTTGAGTTGTTTTAATGCCACGCAAGGAGCGCACGTTCCCATTTGCTTTGGGACTCGGAAACGTATTTCTCTAGGCAGCAGACCAGAGCATGTCTATTTTACACTAGATTTTTATGGAAGGAGCTTATTTTAAGCATTTTCTCTTTAATCTAATAACAATAATTGTGTTGTGTGAGTAACCTCGGGGCCTCCTGTTGTGTGTAATGGTAGTTTTTTTGCATAAGCCATTTATATCCTGACTTTAGTCCAAGTATCCTCTAGCCGGGCTATAATTAGAGACCTTGTAGTGTTTCTTATGTACTTTGTGGTGGAGACCCTGGGAATTAACTTCAGCTTCCCCACCCAGGGGCTGCAGGGCATGTAAGAAATGGACCACAGAGAAGGGGAAGAGGTAGTGTCTTGCCTTGGCTGAGAGCCAGGCTACTCAGCAGCAGTATGACACTGTCATAATGCAGTCGTGTCCCAGCTGTCTTCTGCACTGGCCACAAACAGGTCCAAGCAGCAGAGCTATGCTTCTGCTCCGGTTTGGCATTGTATTGCAATAATAATAAACTGAGACCAGGCATGGCCACCTGGCCAGAGCACCGGACTGGAAGGCGAGGGACCCAGCTCTGCCTGGAATAACCTGGAGCTTTCACCCAGCCTACAGGATAGTGATGTAGATCCCCAGACTAGTAATTGGTACCAGAGGGCTGTATGGTCTCTAATTTGCAAGAGCTGCTTCAGTTTCCCTATCTACATCCTTTGTAAAAAGAGTTAAAAAGTAGTGAGGATCCATATGAAAGAGCTGGGGGTCAGCATCAGTGGTCTAGCACAGCCACATGTAGTGCACAGATGTTCTGAATCGTGTCCCGTGTCCCACTGAGGGATCACCAAAGGTGTGCTGGGAGAAGTTGCCCAGGACAAACCTAGCAACTTGCTGTCTCCCAAGCTAGGACCCTTTAAGAATACAGGGTGGAGAAAGAAAATGCACAGACTCTTGCCCCTGTTTATGGGAGCCAAAGGGAGGTTCAGGTTCTTCATTTTAGAAAATGCCGGTTGCCCAAGAAACCTGCCCATAGCACCCTCTGCCCCTGGGGGAGACTGGGTGCGGGGCTAAGTGGGTCAGTGTCCTGAGCCAGCGTGGTTAACCCGGTCTGCACGACTGTCTCTAGTGACTCTGATAATCGTAGCAGCTTTGGGCTAGCACTGGCCTGTGCCTTCATGGCTGAGCACTGACAAAGAAAGGGGACATGCACTTTCTTTTACTGCTCCTGTTGGGTACCAAACTCTTGTCGCACAAACCTCAGCCATGCGAGTTGGGTTATCCTGGGGCTGATTTCATTGGGGAAAGACAGATTTATTGGGGGGGGGGGAAAAAAAAAGTCAGGGGGAGGAAGGAAGGGAATGGACTGCTCTGAGAACTAGAGGCAGGACCAAAACAGCCCCCAGACAAAGGTCCAGTCCAAGTTGGATCCAGATCTGATTTCTGGACTCAAATCTGGATCTGCTGCTTGCATTGCTACTCGGTCATGGACTGCTTTCCTGTCAAGGGAAAGGGTGCGGGGGGGTGATGGGGACTCTCCTTTCTCCTGGTGACCTGGACATGTATCGCTGTCCCTGGATCCTCCAGAACGAAAACTGATGTTTGGACTGGATTGTTTCTTTCCAGACTGTGTGAGGCGGGCCGGAGGCAAGATCCTAGTGCACTGCGAAGCGGGGATCTCGCGCTCCCCCACCATCTGCATGGCTTATCTCATGAAAATGAAGAAGTTCCGCCTGGAGGAGGCCTTTGATTACATCAAGCAACGCAGGAGTTTAATCTCCCCCAACTTTGGTTTCATGGGCCAGCTACTGCAGTATGAGTCAGAGATCCTGTCTTCCACTCCCAGCCCTCCTGTCGCCTCATGTAAACGAGACGCTGTGTCTTTCTTCGCAGAAGAACTGACTTTAAGCAAAAACTTTGAAGGCTCCTGTTACACATTTCCTACCTCAGTCTTGAGTTCTGTGCCCATCCATTCTCCTGTCCATCAGCTCAAGCTCAGCCCTATCACTGCCT
>NW_005842046.1:196591-201437 GCF_000455745.1 Alligator sinensis
CTCTTGGAGAAACGCAAGACAACGCAGTCCTCTGACACCAACTGTGACTCCAAGAGAAGCATTTCATGGACGTGCAATACAGAAAGCCTCGTGGACTTAGTCTAAAGCAGAATGGCCATTCTGGCTGCCGAGATGTGAGTATAGATGCTGGTTACACAGAGCTGTACGCAGGGCAGGCTTTCAAGAGATTTCACTTACACTTTCTTTTTTAAACACGTGATTTTTTTTTTTTTTTCTTTTTACCTTGAAGTGTGAAATCACTACTGTCCTCCTGGGCCCTCTGGAACTGTGAAAGGGCCAGACCCAGGCGACTTGCTCTCTGTTCCTGTCTCCTCTTAAATTTTATTTTAAGAAGCCTTGTTTTAAAGTTCAAGCAATAAACAGCTGCATCAGGAAAGAGAGCAACTGGAAAAGCACAATGCCAGGTGGCAACACCTCGCCTATCTGTTTTGCTTTTGCTCGGGTCGCTTTTTGTTCCACGCTTCGAGGAATGAGCTGAGCAGGGGCCGAGGTCGAGAAGAAGCTGGTCTATTACTGGGCAGATGGAGGCGCGGCAGGGGGTTTTCACCTTTCTCAGATGTATTGGGCATTGGCCTCTCTGGGACTGGATACTAAACTGAGCTGTTCAGGTGTGGCATTTCCTGCACGCACCTTTTGTGCTGGGTGTACCCAGAGCAAAGAGCTGGGGGCTATCAGTGAAGTGATCAGGCCATCCTGCTGAGCTGATATACTCCCACCTGCTGTTATTTAAGGACTGCCCAAGAATACTTGAATGTCTATCCACCCCTCGTCCAAGTGACTCTTCCAACAACTGAAACTGTAACCGCTGGATTTTAGACCAAAAAACTTCCCCCGTCCAAACCAACCAGAAGCCCATCCTCCTTCGAAGTGTTACCAGTTTGTACTGTGTGTAGCAGAGTGGTCTTGCTAAGTGTTACGTGGCTTGCTATTGTAAGTATGGTCACTTCCACCCAGTGTTCCTGCAGCTGAAACGGTTTCATTTCTTCCTCGGGCGACTGACTCTCTTTTGTCCTTTTTGCGTCGTGTTCTTGTGTCTGCAGGGAGTTCCAGATGTGCTGCTGCTTTGTCTGTTGACCTTTTTATTATTATTATTATTTTTTACCTACGGGAAATGGCAATAATTTCCTGAAGATCTCCTGAATGTGAAAGAAAAACTGAAATGTTTTTACGGAGTGTGAATTAATAAAGAAACGAATGTTGACGCGTTCCGCTTGTTTTACGGGCAGCAAGTCACAAGCTGTGAAAAAAACATGCTTTGCTCGGTTCGGTGCCACAGGCTGTCACCGAAAGGGTGTGCGTGCCCCAAAGCCTGCGTAATTACAGAGGAGGAGGGCAGGGGAAAAGCCACGTCACTCTCGGCAGAGCAGGGACGTTTCGAGTTTTCTGTTGTGGTTTTGAATGGCATGAGATGTGGTGGGTTCCCTTCCAGGTGGCCTGTGCAGATGCTCCTGCTTTGATGTGCGTTTGTGCCGTCTGGTTTAAGAGCAAGAACAGAGCTGGGGACGGCCCCTTCCTGGACCAAAACCACGAGCCCTTACAGTTTGAGCTGTAGGACTAGATCCTATCCCCCTTAGCTGCAAGCAGCTTCCATGAGCCAGGCACAACAGGGAACGGGGGGCATAGGATACTTCTTTATGAGAGCCCCAAATTCACTTGAAGCCTCAGGCAGTCTGCAGGCTGAGGGCCTCTTCCTACCATTTCATCAAAACAGAAGGTTTCTGCTAAACACCTGAATCCTGTACAGGGAAATTTAGCACACGAGCTCTAAACAGGACCTGAGCTTCCTTCTGCTGGAAGAGGTAGGAATCACAAAAGACACGTTCAGAATAAGCTAGGAAAAGCCAGAATACAAATGGAGCACAGGGAAGGGAGTGGACTAAATGCTCCACAAGATGCTTTGGGTCTCCTATAATGGTGATTTCCCCTGTTTCTTTCCATCTTTGGCCCACCTAATGAGGTCTAGTTAATCAGCGTAAGCAGGAAATGCAGTTGCTAGATTGTCACATCCTCTGGGGCTGTCCCTCTTGGCTTTCGATGCATACAGGATATGAAACATTAAAATGTTGTCATAAGGACCAGACCAGAAAAACAACCAGACCTGCCAATGGACTTACAGAGTTCAGCTAAAGAGAGGGGGGAGATGACTGACTTCTGGAGGAGCAGCGCTTCACCCAGGAAAATACCTGAGCATACACATTCCTTCGCTGTGGTCCACGAGACCATCCGTCAGGGCTTCACAGCCTGCAGCAGGCCCCTGCTAATCTCAGTTAAAAGTCTGATGCTAGTGGTGCACGGTGAGGAAGTTTGGGAAACTCCTGCCATGGCCAAAGGCCTGGCAGTCGCTGCAGTTACGGCAGCTTTTGTTAGAGGGAGCCAGTGTAACACAAGGGAGGATGAGAAGGACTCCCCAGAGACCAAAACCCAGACTGGCCAAGTCATTTTCTGATGGTCTCGGGGCGGGGAGTCAGTGGTGAAACTCGACCTAGAGCTCAGGGCTGCTGGCTCCAGTGTGTGTGTGTGTGTGTTGGCTCCATGGGCATACACACCTGGAATTTCCTCTTCCTCCGTCTGGGGTGAGAGATGGAGGGAAAGACTTGCAGGTGACTTGCCTGGCCACAGGGGCACTGTGGACAGCGCCTTGGACACTTGCATAAAAGGGGATGTGTAAAAGAGTGATGTTTTCATCCTCCAACAAAAGCCCAGTCCTCAGGATTAATGGCAAACGTGTCGACACCTGGCAGAAAACTAAGCTGAACTCCAGCCTCCTCTGCCAGCAGCCAGAAAGCCACCAAGCCAGCAAATCATTGCATGGCCGTCGCTCTGCATAGAAGTGAGACGTGTCGGCCTGCTGGTGTCTTCTTTCCCTCCCCACATCTAAGCAGAAAGACACCTAACTGTCTCTACTTTTGCTGGGTTATCTCCTCCAGCTTGGTGCACTGCCATAGAGCAAACTTCCCCCAACTGCAAGCAGGTCAAAGCACTGTCGCCTGAGAGGCCTCTTGCCTCCATCCCTTCCCGTGGCTTCCTCTGGCTCGCAGATCCCGTTCACAGTTGCTTGCCTGGTTTTCACCTCCCTCTGTGGCCACCTGTCCCTACCCTCCCTGGAACCGTATCCTGGGATCCTGCTTTCAAATGCCATTGCCAAACTTCCCCTTCCTCTTCACCAGCATGGTTTTGGGAGATGTTTTGTGTCAGGGTGTGAGACATCCTCCATAAAAATAAGCTGTATGGTCTTCAAGAGCCGTTAATCCTCTCTTCCAGAGTATTGGGCAACCTCAGCACAGTAAGGCACCAATAAAGGACTTTAGTGCATTATTTTTGGGTGGGAGTCCTCTAGACTGGAGCCCAGTGCCCTTTGCTCAGCCTCTGAGTAGTGCGCAAGGGCAGTTATGTTCCCCACCATGGTACCACCACAAGGCCTTCAAGCACTGCCGTTTGGAAAGAAAGGGGCAGCTGCAGATGCATTTAACATGGTGCTCGAACCTGTTGGTAGGTGCTGGGCGTGCTCCGAGACCAGCTGCTGGATTGAGCTCCTCTTGGGACTAAGACAAAGGAGTTCTGTCTCCTGATCCGACGTAGGCATGAGCTAAAACCCACGCTGCTCATCCCCATCAGCACTGGGGCAGACCAAGGCATTTGCAGAGGTGCAGCTTTAGGCACCGAGGGAGTTAAAAAATAAGGGAAGCCGTGGAGTCGGGCTTTTAGGATTGCAGTTTTAGAAGTAGACATTTAAATCCTCTACTGGACCCTTAAGCCTCCTGAGAGGTCCGGCATCCAGCCCCTATTAATAGTGAGTCAAATCTAAGTCTGATGCATGTCGTATTGACATTCCCACAGACTTTGTCCCTGGTGCAGCTGATGAAGCGAGCTCTAGCCCATGAAAGCTTGTGCTCTGTGTATGCACACACGCACACACTTTGGTTAGTCTATAACAGGGGTGGGCAATTATTTCGGCTGGAGAGCCGCTTACTGAGTTTTGGTGTCCTCTCGAGGGCCACACTTCTCTCTCCGTCTCTCTGTCCTGTTCTCCACCCCTCCCAAACCTGCAGCACGCCCCAATCCCCACCCTGCCCAGAGCTGCAGCGAGCCGCGATCCCCACCCCAACCCGGAAGCTGCTGGTTGCATCCACAGCTCACGCCAGCACCTGCCCAGCACGCCGGAAGCAGCCCTGGGTGGGTGCCAGCGTCGGCTGTGGACACGGTAGGTTCTGGGTGGGGATCGAGACATCCACCCAGGTCCACAGCTGACACCACCATGTCGGGGCTGGGCAGAAGCAGTCCCACCCACCTGCCTGGTGTAGCAGAAACAGCTCTGCCCACCCAGCACCACGTGGCAGCCAGAGCCGCTGGCTGCCCACGGGTTGGATCCCAAGAGTTTGTGGCCAGATGCAATCAGTTGGTGGGCTGGACCCAGCCTGTGGGCCATATGTTGCCCATCCCTAGTCTATAAGGTGCAAACCTACCTTGCCTTCTGCCTGACTTCAGACTAACACAGACAACCACATTCCCCTGTGCACTCTACCGAGTAGCCCATGACTATGCAGCAAAGCTGCCCACGGTTACTTGACCTGCATTTTCCAATATGCCTTTTTTTTTTTTATTTAACATGGTTGGGGAGAGAGATTTTTCCTTTAACCCTGGTCTCATTTCATAGATTTCATAGACATAGGCATATCCCATCTACTAGCTTTTTAAATGATTACAAATCACCTAGGGAGGGGCCCATGGTCCATTTGCCCATCAGCAGCCAAGAAGTAGTTGGCTTTAGTCCAGTGTTTCTCAACCAGCGGGACATGCTCCACTGGTGGAATGTGAAGGTCGTGTA
>NW_005842046.1:201447-209749 GCF_000455745.1 Alligator sinensis
TTAAAAATGTCCATGAATGATTAATATAATACTAAAATGCATGCAAATGTAAAAATACACTTCATGGGAAAAGTGGGGTTTTGTTTTTATCATGGTGGGACCAGGGGGTTTTGGCAAAATGGTTGTTGGGACATAAGGTGCAAAAGGCTGAGAACCGCTGTTCTAGTCTGTAGTCTGTAATGGGCTTTGCGCCTGCGTTGTTGTGCGGTAGTTCGGCTTTTCCTGGTCATAGGATTAAACCTCGTCCTTAATGCGGCGCTTAGTCCACTGAGCCGGTGCCTTTACTACACAAAGGTTCTGGGTTTTTGCATCAGTTTGGTCATCTAAACACCAGACACTGCAGCATTTACCTCTGTGTAGCTAGTTAGAGTATAACATAGTCTGGGGGTATAGAGTAGTACTCAGCTAGCTGCACTGAGACAAAAAAAAACCCTATCCATGCCTTGTCTCCATGAAATGCAAAACTCTAGAAATCTTGGTTCAGAGATGATCCCTTTTATTAGACCAACTAAGAAATCGCAAAAACATGATCTTTTTCTTTTTTTGTGTGATTTCCCAGTTGGTCTAATACACGGGATCGTCTCTGAACCAAGAGTTCTGGCGTTTTGCATTTCTTTTTGTCTCAGACTAACACGGCTCCCGAATACATCCCTCGTCTCCATGAGGCTTTTAAATTGAACTGGCTGTCGCTGTGTAAATCCGGCAGCAAATTCAGCAGTGAAAGCATAGCTAAAGTGGGCCACTCATTGATTTATTTATTTAAATTCCTTGCCTTCCTGTGGGGAAAAAGTCCAGGTGACAAAACCCGAATGCAGGCGATCTTCTGCACATGTTGTCATTTGTATGTTAAAAATAACACTTGCATCGCTGCTCGGCTAAGGACCCAAGGCGCTGTGGTGGTAACTCGGTGAAAGGAAATGGAGCTCACCCAGGAGGGGTTTGACCCGCTGCCTCCCTCCTTTCACGGGCTTGTGCTAATTGGAAGGGAGAGACCACGCCAACTCACTGCGTCTGGGGGAAAGCAGGAGCCAATTTACACAGCCACATCAATGTGGAAATCAGATTTTGGGTGGGGGAAGTGTGACCATCACCACCACCACACATTACGGATCTCTGACATTTGCTTTATCACATTGTAGGCTTTCTCAGACACATGAGTAAGTACTCTAAATAAGGGCTATGAAAATAGCTCATGAGAGAGGTTGAGTCATCAGCATAATCAAAGGAAACGCTGGTCCTGGAGCTTCGGTTTTAAAGTCCCTCTTTGTTTTAGATTCACGTTATAAATCACGGGGACATTTCACTCTGCATCTATTTCAGCTTAAAAATGACAAGTACCCAGACATTCACAAGGTAATGAGGATTATGAGAGAAATTCAATTTTCAGCTCGGATATGGTTTTCTTCTCTGGCTGCCCACATGCATATCCAGACCCGTGCCAAGAATATATCGGAGGGGTCTGGCTGGTTGTAGCCTAACTGAGTATCCATTGTTTCAACGTGGTGGTCAAGAGGGTTTGTGGCAGGAAGCAGGGATTTGCCAAGTACCCGGCATTGGCCTAACGCAGGGATGGGCAAAATGCAGCCCGGGGGCCAGATGCGGCCTGCCAGGCCATTCAATCCGGCCCGCGGGGCCCCTAAAAAAATTAGAAAATTAATATTAATCTGCCCTGGGCTGCCTGTCATGCAGCCCTCGATGGCTTGCTGAAACTCAGTATGCGGCCCTCTGCCCAAAATAATTGCCCGCCCCTGGCTAACGGCTCACGTGGCCATCAGCGTTTTATTATTACTGTCGTGGTTGTTGTTTGTATTGCAGCTGCAGCAAACAGCCCTGCTGCTGGCTCAGGATGCCGCCGTGCCTGGTGCTGTACAAATGGAGAGCAAAAAGGCAGACCTTGCCACAGAGCTTGCACTTTGCACAGATAAGTCGAGAGGTGAGAGCAGGATGCAGGGAAGGAGCGGAGGAGCCCTAGGTAACACTTAGACAATATTGCTCCGCACGCTAGACAGTGATCTCAGCATATCGTGTCTGGAGACAGCGGGAACAGAGCGAGGCTGATGCTGACAGCTTTTGGAAACCCAGCCTTAAAATACACTTTTCTACAGCCCCAAGTTGACAGCAAAGGTCCTTAGAGTCATTTCTAATCTCGGAGCCACTGGACTTCTCACCCATGTGAAGTTACCCACGTGAGGGTGAGTGCACTGTGCCACCTCCCCAAGTGCTGGAGGTTTTCATGTCATTTTTTTTTCAAGAACTGGTGGCTTATTTCTGTCAGACACAGAATCTGAGACTCCTTTGCAAAGCGGGCAGGATGGGATAGTGGGTGGGCAACAGCCTTCTTATAAAGAGTCGCCTTATGGAGCCTGAGCCAAAGCCCATTGGAGGCATTGGCAGGACTGTCATAGATGACACTGGGATTTGGACTGGGCCCATGGGGAAATAACCTTTAAGGACTGGTTCATGGCCTTATCCCTCCTGCATTCAATTGGCATTTGTATTTATTCCAGCTTGTTTTATAGGACGCGGATTAGAACAAATCGCCGCCAAGGACAGGCATGGTTGAGCCTCTGCATTAACCATTACAGTCCGGTTACTTAAGTCTAGTGGACTGGAAACTCAATTAACTCAAGTTCTGACACAGCTAAAAGGTGCTGTTTAGACAAATTAACATACTGAGGGGTCCAGCTTGAAGGACTGATAAGAATTGGTTGAAGTAGGTTTGCAACAAAGAAGGAGCAGAGCTGTGCACTTTACTTTTAGGGACCCTTTAAGCTCTAACACTGGCTTTTTGTGACAGGGTCACCGTGCTCCGGGGGACTTCGTGATGAGGAAGAAAGTTTATGGGGTGAAAGAGCCGGGCTAGGACTCGTAGGTTTGCAAAGCACTTGGAGATCCTCAGACGGGGGGCGTCAGCAAAGCGAAATCCTATTATTATTATTTATGAAGGTCTATCCTCCACAAGCCTGTATGCTCAAGATGAAGAGAGAAGATTTTATTTCCATTATAAAAAGGTTTTACTTCAGTAAAAAGCATGGGGCAGAACTTTATATAATAGCTATCGGGAATGCCAGCCGCTCCAGCAAGAAGCAGACAATGCAAGGCCCTGGGTGGGTGGTGAAAAGTCTTCGTGCTGCTGACTGCTAAAGCAGCGACATCGTTCAGCGTGCTCAATCCAGCTGTGAAAAGCAGCTGGTTTTCTGGCAGTTGGCATGGCATATGCGGGCGGATATGCTTCAGAGAATTGATCGGGGGGGCCACTTGTTGGGAAGAGGGGAAATCGGAGGGTGTGCTGTTCTGTGTGCGACGGAGCGCTAAAGTGGCTCCCAGCAGTTCTGATTACCAAACCCAGCTGTGAAGAGTGCTTACTTCTCTAGACCGGAGTGACGTCTGGTGGGGATGTGCTTCAGAAAATGTGCGAGGGGGGGAAAGTTTGTGTGCGTATGCACGCGTGTGCATGTGCAAGGCCATATGAAGGGGAACAAAAAGTAGCATGCTCTCGAATCGGCTCAGATTGCATTTCCTCCCTGCCTGGCCAGCTGGATTTGGAAGAAGGGTCACCAGGGCGCATGGGATATGTCTGCCGACACTTGCAGAAGGTTGCCACATCTAACACTTCGGACCTTTTCTTCTCTCTCTTGGTTTTCTTCCCACTTCCTTCTCCTTTTCAGCCCCCTCCTGATAGAGAGAGAGAAAGGAAACAAAGAATCCTCTTCTAATTGCTGCAATGGGAAGCAGACTGGGAATTGCAAGTGTGTCGGAGAGGAAGGGGCTGTAATGGTGAGGGCGGGGGGAGAAGGGTCTCCTTGAATCCAGACGGGAATAACACAAAAGCAGCAACCGCTAGTTCCTGTGCACTCAGCAGAGTCTCCTTTGCAAAACTGGCTCATAAATGGCAACTTTAATGGACAAGGAAATGGTATTGTCTGGCTGGAAAATATCAATAATTCCACTGCTGACTCCTCAGGGGACCCCTGTGAAGTCAGCATGAATGAGAGCAGGATTTGGAGTGCCTACCTTTGTTTCCTAGCATCTGTTGGCAATCGCTGCTCTGTATCGGTTCCCTTTGCAAAAGCATTTTGAGATGTAGTTTGTCAGAGGGACCTGATACAAAACAAAGCAGCACTACCAGTTGGCTGTAGAGACATCTTCAAAATCATGTCGGCCCAATCAATCCTTGACTGGGATTGGGCAGTCCCTTGCAGGGGTGAAAAAGCAGCTGAGATATTATTAACTGGCCCAAATGAAACCTTGGGACTTCCACCGATACTAGTAGGGCTCCATGTTTGCAGGGCAACTGGGAGAGGTCCTGTTTCTATTGGCCTTCTGTGGGATGGAGCAGAGAGATAATGAGTGCTAATTAACATTGTAGTCATGGCCCAGAGAGAGAGGAGACCAAGCTAATCCTTGGAATAACAGAGCAGGGGGCATGAGCTTTGCTCCCCTTTGATCTTCAAAGGATGAGCAGCACTCACATCGCTAGAGGTCCACGTGGCTGCGGGTAGAGGATGCTGCAGCTTGTGGGTCTAAGATGGCTCACCTACCTTGGCTTTCAAATGCCAGGCAGAACTTGACCTGGCTTTGCAGGAGGGTGATGTTGGTTCTGCCTGCGGATCGGATTTGGGAAGCCCGTGCTCGGCGGGTCTGGAGGGAGTACCGGTTGAACAGCGCAAGGAGGAGAGTCAGGTCCAGGTGACAGGAGCCCGGGTGGGACCGAGTACTTGGGTAGTCAGTCACACACACGAGGGGATTGTAGAGAGGCAGATAACATCGGTCCTCTATGAGATATCAGCTGTAACCTCAAGGTGATCTAATCTGTGCCAAAGGCCAGCAGTGGGCACAGAGGGGAGAAGGAGCTTCCTGTGTTTCATCGCTCCTTGTGGAAGTCAAGGCTCCGGTTAGTCGGAAATGAGCTGGCATGTGGGGACACAGACAAGAGAAAAATCTGCCTTGGGATGATGTGGCCTTGGGTCTGAGCTCATGCACATAAACTTTCCTCCTCCTCCTCTTCCTCCTCTTCCCACAGCCTGTCTCACCACACATGCCTCTAGAGATGCTCAGACGCTCCCTCTGTGATTTTTCTGCAAACCAGGGACTTAGACCATGTGCCTCTGCTGATGAGAAGGGAAGATGAGGATTTCAAGACCTCTCTTTGGTTATAGCTGCTCCCTAGCTGGTGGATCTGCAGCCCAGGGGAGACGCCTACAGCCCTGGGAACTGGGCCCCTCTTTTCCCGGCAGTCTCCAAAGTCCCTCCTCTACCACCCAGGACGTCTGGGAAGGGCTGTTTTCCCAGGCATGGCTTCAGTTCAGACAGCCAAGTGCAGGGCAGATGCACGGTCTTCCGGGCTGGCCAGCTCTCAGGAATGGTTTCAACCACTCGCCAGCCAGGCTGATCACCTTGGTGTGGGGATATTAACCTTCCTACCGTTCTTGTAGCTATTCTGATGAGGACCAGCTCACTTCCATCCTCCAGGCCAAGCCCCAAGCATGCTCAGACCACAGGCAGATGCACAGTTACCAGAAAGGTAGGACATGGTGCTAAGGAGAGTTGCCTTTATGTAGTTACACGAGTGCTACGCTGGTGCAAATCCTGCCCCCTGAGTGGGGTGCATGGCGTGCCTCAGTGTCCAGAGTCATAGATGTAAGCCGAGGGGCAATACCCCGGTCTGATGTGTGTTTGGGACCATATAATAGCTGTAGGTCTGAATGCCTTGCGCAGTGATATCTCCCCCACTGATCCCAGCAGGGCATGTCTTCTCCAAGGGGATGCATGTATGGAGAAAGGTGTCCTCGAGATTTTGCCCCATCTCCATCCTAATCCATCTGCCAACATAAAAGAAAGCGCTGGGCCCCAGCTGGTTGGAGCCCGGAGCGTGCAAGCCCCGCTTCATCCCGGGGCGGCGTGTCTGGGGGTTGCACTGGTAGAGCTGCGGCTGCCTACGGCTCTCCTCTCGGCAGGCCCATCTCCTGTGAAGTGGGAGCAGCCAGGAAGAGCCAGCACTGCACTCTGCCCATTGCGACCCCTCCTTCACGAGGCGTGCGAGCCTGGAAAGACTCCTTGCACATGTCTAACTTACCAGGCTGCAAAAACCAGAGAAACCTCCTGGTCTTTGCTGGCTGCATTCAGGTCTTTTAATGTCATTTAAACATCAATCGTATGTATTGAATGACCTTGGAGATTTCTTCTTCTGCCATCTGCTGGCAGAAATCCTTCACGAGTGCTCAGGGAGATGCTGAAGTCCATATAGGTGTCTGGTTAAAAGTTAAAGCAACTTACAGTAAATTTAACCATTAAGCCATATTTCTTTTGTAAAGCTATTTTATCAAAAGACAATGATCAGAATAGTTACTTTCCCATACCAACCATTTGGCTGTCAGCAAAGCGTCACTCTCAAAATAATCCAGTTGTTTGTTATTTATCATTATTTCACTCAACAACAAGTGTGCTAATTGTTACTCTACCTAATGTTTCTTTACAGTCAGACAAGTAAATACTTAATGGCCTGTAGTCAATGCCATGCAGGCTCAGTCCATCTAGCCCAGTATCCTGTTTGCTGTAGTGGCAAGTAGTAGGTGCCTTAGAGGAAAAAACAGGGTGATCCCTGTCGTACCCTCCCAGGCACAAAGAGTAGGTGATATCCCCAAGTGGCGCCACGGATCTGTCCTCTGTGAATTTGTCTTACCCCGTTGCAAACCCGGTTATACTTCTGAGATCTACAACATCCAGTGGCAATGAGCTTGTCAATCCACATGTCAATTGTGCCTTGGGAAAAGAACCCCTCAAAACACTTCTTTTTATTTGTTTTAAACCTTCTGCCTGATAATTTCATCATGTACCTCCTAGCTCTTGTATGACAGATCCTGGCCAATAGCGGTTCCCTGTTCACTTTTTCAACACCGTTCACGACTTCATAAACCTCTGTTATACTTACCCTTCAGTCATCAAGGTGAAGGGTCCCAGCCTTTTCAGGCTCTCCTTGTATGGGAGTTGTTCCACATCCCTGATCGTCTTTATTGCCCTTCTCTGTTCTTTATTACCTTTTCTAGTTCTAGCGTAACACACTTTCCCATGAAACACCAGCACACTCTCTTATGAAAGGCCCTGGGACGTCCTTATGAGTGAGATCTGAGAGTGGTCTGAGTTCAGAGCTGAGCGCCTACATGGAAAATAGGTATAACACCACCTGTGTGAATGGCAGAGGAGGTTTTAAGATGGTGCATAATGCACTTTGCTTTAATTATCTCTGTCAGCACAGCCCCGTCTGCCACCCTCCTGGGTCAGTAACATCTCACAAGAAAGATTGCCACCTGCTGCTGAATTACGAGCACTGCTTCCTACCACATCCCGAACTTCAGCGTCCCCCATCCAGGCACCGAGCAAGACGGAGGCCTGACTGATGTATGATATCCTGCATTAAAGTGGCATATCTGGAGCTCAAATACAACATATACTATGTATGATCAAACTAAGCTTTTTTAACATCTAGGAAGGTAAATTTTCTTAGGGTTTCCCATTTTTGTACTTAGCAGAAAATACCCGTAACCCCCTTTTGGTGTTTCCGCAGCATCAGCAAGTTTCTGTAGGTTGAAGCCCTGTAAAGGCAGGCAGAATTCATCTTCCAACGCACCAGAGGTCAGAAAGAGCTGTTGGTGGGAAAGCAAGCATTTTCTTGCCAAGTAGCTGGGAGGTAAGCTCCATGCGATGTGCGTGGCTTGCTGTGTAGCTGCACCAGTCAGTGGCAAGACTGCCTCCAAAGTCACTGAGGATGTTTTGTCCAATGTGCACATTAAACGGAGTAAGTGAAACGGGCCTGCTTCTAATATCTCTTGTTGGCACCATCACTCATTTCCAAAGTGAAAGTGAAAGAAGACAAAAGCAAGATGTAGCTGGCAGGTTTTCCAGTTGGCATTAAGGCTCTGCAGAGGGATTTGGTAGACCAGAGGGCTGTTCCCGACTCGACTATAGACCTTCTATACGACCCGGGTCTAGATGCTTGTTTCCGAGTTCCTCAACAGAAAAATAAGGAAGATAATCCTTCATTTATCTGTCGTGGGCACTCGGACACAGATCCTTAGCCAGGGATTGTTTCTTGGTGTGTGTGTGTGTGTGTACATCCCCGGATCCCTTTCGGGGTCTATACTTTCTAGCACAATTTGGGGGTCTATATTTTCTACCACAATACAATTACTAAGCAATATGAATAAGACAGGGCCCCCTGCAATGACCTTTTTTGATAGTATCAGTCAGCTGGGAAAAAACAAATTGTACCAAACATGAAAAATACCTATTTCTTCGTTTTTCC
>NW_005842046.1:209780-220352 GCF_000455745.1 Alligator sinensis
ATGGCGGTCCTTTTACTGTTGCCCACAAAAGTTTTGCTCCGTGGCTGAGTCGTCAGTGGGAGATCATAGGTAGTGCAGGCCTTAGGCTGTGAAAGGTCTTGGGAGTGATAACCACTAATCTGTATTTGATGCCATGGAGAAGCGGGGTGACATGGTGCAAGTGATGGAGCAGGAGGATGATCTTTGCAACAGCCTACTAAATGGAGATGAGCAAGACAACAGGGTGTTCGTCAAGGTCAGAGAAAGATGGCATAGTAATTGAGACGTGAGACCAAGGAGCCCTGCGGATGGGAAGAGAAGACTGTATCTAAGAAACCTTAGACACTGTACACGCTCATGCAAAGAAACAGTCCCAGTTTGGGCAATGGTAAAGGACTGTACCCTGGGGTGAGATAGAAGTGTCAGGTGCAGTGCGGATCAAAAGAAGAAGAGAAAGAGAAGGTGGTGGGAGGGAAGACAGGCTGGGAACAGCAGGACCTAAAGAGAAGCCCAAACCACACGACCTGATGCAGGGTGAGGAGTGAGAGAGATGGAGGGGCCCCTGGCAGAGACGACCCCTGCACGGGCAATGTCAGCTCTGTGTGTGAGAGAGCAAGAAGCTGGAGAGAGCGCGATAGGAAGAGGATCTGCATGAGCACGATGTCTTTCGAGCTGGCGTGGGTGTCTCGGAAACAGCAAAGGAAGGGCTGGAGAGAGGGGGGAAGGAGGAAAATAAGCGTGAAGTCAGGAGTGGTGCGAGGGATGGATGTGAGCGGTGGAGAGGGAGGGGAGGAAGTGGAGGGTCCGGATGCTCACAGCTTGTCGTGGCTCCCTCTGCCAGGCGGAGGTGGGGGAAGGTAGGCAGGCCCTCCCACCCTGGTGACAAATGTCCAAGGGGGAGCAGCCACCCTCACAGCGGGCATTGGATCAGATAGGAAAGCACCGAGAACAATGGCTTTGTTGAAGGGGGCCTGGGGAAAAGGTAGGCAGAAACATGAGTAATAATGAACAGCTCAGGAAGAGTTATGCAGAGCCAGGCAGTGAAACCAAAGCAGAGCTGACTCAAATGCTGCATTTAGACCATTAGAGAAGGAGTCAGGGGCCAGCACTGGATGAGAGCATGGGGGGTAGGTGGGGAACAGCTCATCTCGCTAGCAGATCTCGAAGACAACTGGAGTGCATAAGGCCAAAGCAGTGTCCAGGCTTTACTTTGGCCAGGGTCCCCAGGCCAGGCCTGAGAATGGCACAAGTTGCAAATGGAGAGAGAAAAGTAGTGGCTGGAGCGGAGGCTGGAGTAGGTAGGGAGACGCCTGGCTGCCCAGAGCACCTGGGAACTGGAGAGAGGATAACCCCAGGCCTAGGGTGCTAGGCTTGTGTCTGCAGCAGGTCAGCAAGTCACACAAGGAGCTTCAAAATACAGCCAGGGCTTTGCCAGGACAAACAATGCAGGCTCAAGCAGGGCGGAGGGTCAGACTGCCGCCTGGGACGGAAGGGCAGAATAAGTGAGGGCAGCAGAGAGAAGAGGAGAGTCCACGTGGGCTGGAACTGGTGTCCAAGTGGGAATCCAGGAACCCGGTGGTTTGGTATAGGTGCGGATAGACCTGGAGAAGCATAACCGCTAAATCAATTGTCTCCAACGCCAGGAAGAGGAAGATCTAGACACTGAGCTAGCTGTTGTGACTTGCTTTAGGTCCATGCTGCAGAGAGGCTCTGGATGCTAACAGATGGACCTTGGCCATGCTCGGCGCACATAGGAGCTTGTATGTGCGCTCAGCAGGGAAGAGAATGAAATATCTGTCTCTACCAGTCGTGATGATAAGGAATGGATTTTCGCCTCCTGGAAGCTCTGAATTCATTGCTGGTGTGTGGAGACTACTTCCAGAGGTTTTTATTCAGTAAGGATGCCACAGGAAAATAAAGATGCCGACTCGGGGTTTCTTGGAGACCCCTGTATACAGTATGCTGTGAAAGGTTAGCAGAGCACGTGCTCTACCTGAGATACTAAGAAATAACTGCAATGGGAAGAGACTACTGCTACGCTGCAAATTTGAGAGGCTTGTAAGCTTGGCTCAGGAACGTATGCTCCAACGTTTTGCCTTCCATTGGAGAAAGAAAAGCTTCTGGAAGAAAGTTTTGACTTTTGTAAAACTTTTTTTCCCCAGCCAGGCATGACAGATGGCAAGCAGTGCCACACTACAGCAATGTATCATCACCTCCTGGGGTCCGTGGCGTCAATTAAGCTTTAGCGAGGAATGCGCTCGGATTCTTGACGATCTTCCGAAGGGAGAGCTCTGTGAATTATGGAAACCGAGCATTGCTATTTTAATCATTTTAATGAGACTGGCAGCTCCTCCGTAGAATTGTGCAAGTGCTTTGCTGAGTCTTCTCTGAACGGTGTCGAAAGGCAGAACTTGCTTGGCCGGAGTGGGTGGGTTGCGTACTGAGAATCGTAGTTCTTTCTCCATCTAGTGTCAAAACGGCGGGATGAATTTCCAAACCAATAAGTTTCTACTTAAGGACATGAAAGCAAAGATGAGTGAATGCACATTGTGATCTGCTGTAACCAGTGCGAACCGTCTAACACTAATACTTGATGTTGTTCGGCGACACTATTGACTTACGACTTCTAAAGCCATCCTTCAATCACATTTCAAATCTCAGGTAGTTTAGAAAAATAATTGCGAGAGCTGACTGCCCAAAGCAAGCAACTTTTATGAAAGATCTGAAACAAACCTAATGGTGGGAATTAAGTTAATGAATAATTAATGCTATGTTCATTTGTAATGCACCCAAACTATTATTTTATAAAATCTCTCTCTCGCTGATATTTATACCTCTCTATATAGGTGTATTATATATATCTTACTAATAAGATACATCTCTCATTTAAATACGTCTGTCGAAAAAATTGAAAAAGAAACCAGATTTGGAAAGAAAATGAACATAGGAAATTGAAAATCCTATTTATATCCCTTCATAGTAAGCTTAGTCAAAGGAATGACTGGTGTATATGATGAATAAATTAAATTGCTGTTCCTACTTGTTATCCCTTTTCTAATGCTAATGTTTAGTTCTAGTATATTTATAGCAAACCATCCCTTGTGAAACAGGGCCACGAAAAAACATGTATGCACTGCAGCATCTACTGAAAGAGATGCACTGATGTGCTCTCCACATGTAGTAAGTGCTGATTATATGTTTGCAGGTACTCATTAAAGTGTGCTGTATTACTACCTGCCATTTTGCTACACTCCTACAACAGCAGCAGCGTGACGGCGTAAAGAAGTGACACATTGCTCGTCAGCTGGGTGTACGTTCCCACATGGTCGACAGAAAACACCTCGTTGCAAACCTCCAGTTAATGTTAACGAGAGGCACGTGGTAAAGGCCGCATGCACAGCGCAGCAGAATGACCCACCGCTCTTTCCTGAGTATCACTAGTCACTCTTTTTTTTTTTCAATACAAATATGATAATTATTTGTAAAGCCTGTGTTGCTGGGTGAAACAATGCTGTGACCTTTATTTGCACAAATAGTATTTTAATCTTCCAGTGACCAAACTGAGGGCAGCCCCTTGTGTCTGCATGCTGCTGTACAGACTCCAGCCACGTGGAATTCATTCCAAGACTTGGAGCCAAACTGGCCATTAACAGTCCCCACGGGGAAATGAATTAGGTACAGTGTAAAATGTCACAGTAATGTGCACTCACCCAGGGGGCTGGACTGTTCCACTCTACTGAAGGCTGGCTCGCATATAAATACTAGTTTACCTGCTATAGCTCTGGCTAACAAAGGTATTTCTACTGCTTCAGCAGTAGAAACTCCTGCTTCGAGATCCAGGGGGTCTTGATTCTAGTGAGCCATCCAGGGGCGAGGTGTTACAGGTGGGGTGCAGGTTATATCTACATCATCATGTTCGCCTGACACGATGTAAAGCAGCTTTGGTATACGCCTATGATGATTTGGAGACATTTATCTACATAAGGCTCATTAATTCTCATCAGCGTTATGAAACGCAACCATTGCCATCTTCCACAATGTGCTGTCTGCTCTGTGTTCGACCGGGGACAGCGTTGGGCCTTAATGGCCATCTCTTCCGGTGGAAAAGCTTTAAAAATTTAGGCTGCTGGCAGACATGAAAAAAGACAAAAACCCAGCACTCTATCAGAAGAGGAAGCACGTTAGTTTGGCCCAGGTCCCCAGTGTCTGTATAAATCGGGCGCTTCAGTGGGGCTTGTTGGCGCTTTGATCTCAAGCTAATTCAATCAGCTATTAGATAAAAGTGCCAACAAGCCGCACTGAAGTGCCCGATCTATAGAGATGGTGGGTGAGCTAAGTCAAACTAATGCGCTCTCTCTTCTGGGCATGTGCTGAAGAGACATGTGCTGTGGCACACAAGGGTGTGCCAAGCTGAAAGTAAAGTGCCATTTCGGGTTTTTTTTTCATGTCTGTACGCAGCCCTGGATTTCACCCATCTTTCTGCAGGGGCTGGAGTCTGGAAAGTGAAAAAAATCCCCAAAAGAGAACAAAGGAATTGAGGTGCTTCACTATACAGGTGTGAATTTATGGTGGAGAATGAAGAAAAACAGCAACGTTCCCTTTAGGGGAAGGGCACTCCCAGATGCTTTTGGCCTGGTTTTCATAGGTGCTCACTCAGTGTTGCCAATTCTTGTAATATCCACATTTTAACTTCAAGTTCCAGCCTTGTGATCGTATGATTAAGTGAGACTGTTTCTGTCTCTCCCAGTTGCACGGAGAGGCTTTAAAATATGACCTGAGTGCGCCTATAAAAGCTCCCAAAACAGAAGACCAATAAAAAAGAACAGTAAATGTATTGTTCTTCAATCTCATGATTTTTCAGCCAGTCTCCTGCTATTTGTGGCTGGACACATGCTTTTTTGAACATCGGTGCTGAGTTCTCCACTCTACTCGACTCTAGTAACAGAGGAGGAAGTCTTTTGGTAATCAATCACAGTTACGGCCATGCAAACTAATGTACCCTGAAAGGCAGATGTGGAACAGTATTTTAAATGAAGCTACCAGGATGATAGAAAAGGGTAAAGGCAGTTTTTCTATCCAGACTCCTGAGAGGAAAAGGGAAGATTAGACTTGAAGAGGGAAAGGTTGGGGAATCAGAGAAGTAAAAAATTCCACTGGAATATTTCTAGGTGCTCTATGCTGGAAAGGACTCCATGTACCAAACAGCATGACCTTTACTGCCCACACCTTATGGGATATTTTGCTTTTGAGTATTTCCCTCTGCTATTTTAAGTCACCATTGAGTCTAGATGGTGTTTAGAGCTGCTTCTTTCCTATAGCACCAACTTCCAAACCTATGCACCACTGTCTCGTATTATCACTCAATGTCCAGATGTCATGTACCCCGTCTGGGCATTTGTAAAGATTGCAGCTTTCAATTAAGTGCTGTGCTGTTTGTTGGACACTGCATTCACACTGGGGGCTGTTCAAGTCATTCATTTTGGTAAGTGTTGTTTCAAAATGTCTGTGTCTAGATCTCCGTCTGTTCAGCTTGACCCATGCTTCTCTGTCAAGGTCATGCCCAATGTGGGACTTGTTTGGGGTTGGTATAAAACACTGTAGGGATAGGCTTGATCTTTCCCAGCCGTTGGCCCACTCCGTGGCTGCCCATAGGTTTGGTTCAGCATCTGCAATCTCTTTCCGGAGCTTGTGGGCTTCATGTAAAAATGGTTTACGACTTTTAAGCCTCCATCTGTTTGGGTCTTCAGTTAACAGTTGATGGAGCAAGTTGTTTTTGTCATCTCTTGCCTCTATTGCCAGTAAAGATGTTAGGGTTTGTTTTCTTATACCACTTGGTCTAATGCCCAAGAGTACAGGGAATACATTGTATGTAAGTTGTGCAGCCTATTACGAGTCTCGGTGCGCTGTTAAATACCGTGTCGAGCTTTTGAGTGTGACAACTTCTGGACCATCCAGGAGCACAATATTCTGCTGGGGCAAAAACCATTGCAAGTGGAGGGGTTTTGAGCACTTTGAAGTTGGCACCCCATGTCCTGCTGGCTAAACATCTTAAGGCAGCTACCCATGCAGAGCCGTTACTGCTGACCTTCTGAATGTGATGTCTATAGGTGAGGGAATGGTCTAATGGGACTGCTAGGTAGGTTGGGGTAGGCTCCTTGCCTACTCTGATACTCACTGTGCTCTTGGCTCAACCGGTTGCCCAGGTGGAAGAGTGAAGATACTGATTTATTGATGCCTGACTTTAAGCACCACTTGTGGAAATAGTCAGCAATAAGTTCCATGTCACTTTGTGTTTCAAGCTGATCAATGTTTTTTAAATGTCAAAAAGTTACTGAAATGCAAAAATCAGAAAAAAATACTGATTGACATTTTTTAAAAACAAACTGCTTTCATGATCAACAATCCTCCAATTTTGGTCAATTTGGGTTTTTTGGGGGGAAACCAGGCCCCCCCCCCCCCTTCATCCCTCTTTTTTTCCAACTAGTCCTAGTTGAGTGCAATCTATTGGATCAGTTGTGGGTTGGGAAGCAAGATACTGTCCCTGAATTTGGACAAATCCCCTAAACTCTAATTCATATCACCATCCTGTAGAAACAAAACTAAGCACTTGTACCTATCTACCTCAAAATGTTGCTCATTGAACTGGATAATGTCTTCAAAACACTTTAAGATCCTAAAATGAGAAGCGCTTCAGAACTGCAATTTTAGGAAAGTATTTTTTTTTCTTCCAAGTTCTTTTAAATTCAACTGTGTCATTCAGAAGTGCTGGATATGTTATTTTTCTCCTCCTGTAATTGTTCAGCAGAATGATTCATTCCACATGTACTGTTTATTGTGCAATGTGTTGTATTTTATGTAGAGGCAGCAATAAACAATTTGTCTAAAGGTAGAGGCAAAATGTATTATAACACCACTCCAATGGATAATATTCACTAACAAACATTTTATCAAAGGGCAGGTAAGGTGGCTGGGGCACTGGGGATGCCGACATTAAACAGAGGAAGTAATTCACCGATCTATTATTCTGAGAGAGACAGGAACCAGGCAATTATGTTCTGAATGATTTTTTTTATTAATTATAAAGGGGATAGCTACAGGGCTTCTATTATACATATAAACTAATTTTGGTAGGACTTACGTTTGATGGAACACTGTCCAGCTGAAAAATCTCATTTCCTCTTCATAACTTTGCCTTTACTTTTATCACAATTAACACCCACAATTTCTATAATGAAAAGAGATTAAAAGACAACATTTTTTCTCTCTCTCCAATTTGTTTATTTTGTGCATTTGACAGCAGCTTCTGGAATTAATCATGTGCTCCTTTGGAGATAAAGGAGTAGATACAGACTCAGGCTAATCTTTGCTGGTCTATTATTTCTCGCAGAATGTGCACATCATTCCTATTATTGTCTTGAACAAAGATGGAGCAATAGCAAAAACTGAAGCAAAGCCAAGTCTACTAGTCCCATACAGAGATCCATTTTCAGAACTCTGGTAAAAGCTAATCAGTCAGTCCGGTCATCTCAAACATCAAAGGTGACTGCTTTCAGCTCTGTGCCTTAACCCCAAACAGGAGGATTTTATTTTCTAAGCATGTCTTTGAACTGTCATTCAAAAGGTCCAGGAGTTAGTGGATCATATTCTCCATTGCTGCATGAGAAGATGGGTGGGTAGCACTGCTAGAGCAGTTCCTTTGCCAGCTTTCTCCAAGGTGATTAAGTAAGGGATTAAGGAGGTCATCATGATAAAGGTTTAACTATACCCGAGTGATGCCTTCCTGCTGCATGGACTCCTGAAGTTATTAGCAGCCGACTCAGGTTAGGTTGTATTAATTCATGTCAAAGAACCTGATCCATCTTGCAACCAGCCCAGGATCAAGGGAATGCAAAGGTTTAGCTTTATTTTATCCCCATGCCTGTATGCACACTCACTCACTCTGCCCTGAATTATATGAGGACCTGGCCTGGGTGCTTAAAGGTGTAGATGCCTATACTATACTAGTATAGTACTACTATACTAGTATATAGCTCATGCCATGAGCTATAGTATATAGCTACCTGCACCCGTCATTTAGGAGCCACTGGCCACTGAGCTAACTGGATCACTTAGCTCATGTCGTGCCTCATCTCCAGGCTCTCTCTCAAACAAGGCATTTTCTTGCCTATCTTTCTTCTGTTGAAGCTGTTGTTTTTTCACAAAACAATTAAATATTCATGGAGAAGAAAATTGGGGAGAGAATGATCCTATAGCTTAATGGTTAGGAGGAGGAAGGAGACACACGGTTCTGCCCCAATTAATGCTGAATATACAATACTAAAACCTTCACTGAAGACTGAAACCCAGGTCTCCCCCCGTTTTAAGTGCATGTTCTAACTCAGTGGTTCTTCTGGAGGCACCCCTGGATAAAATCAAAACATCCCTTGGAAAATGCCTGCTCTTAGTTCTTACTACAAAAAAAGTAATTGAGCATTTTATTTTATCTTATTTTATTTTATTTTTTGGAAACTGCTCAGCAAGACCACAGCTATGGATTTCTATTTGAAATCTCTGTGTTTATCTTGTGAATTGTGTTTGCACACGTATCAGTGCTAATATTATGTGGCATACCATGGCACCCTTGAAAGGATCCTAAGGCACCTGAGGTTGCCATAGCCGTGGTTGAGAATCACTGTACTAAGGAACCGCTGAGGTACAGTCATGTTCTGTCTCTCTGGCCTGAAAATGATCAACTATCTCTTGAAAAGTAAAACAGCTTCAAAGTGAGAGACTGAGGGCAACCATTCTAGAATAATATATAGTCAGCCGGGAAATACAGGTTTAAAGCCCTTCAAACAGAGGAAGAACTTGACCCAAAACTTCCAAGGTGGAGCAGCAGCAGCCTTACTTGCTCCAGCTCATAGGTGTATTCAGAAAGTGCCTATTGTATCGAACCCTGCAGGAAAATTAGATAGAGAAATGCCTCATCTGTGGATCATGGCGGGGCTTAGGGAACTAGCTACTCAGTGGGCACATTTACAAGTTCATGAATGTGCATTAAGTTAGTACCTGTCATCAGTAAGTTATTACAGGTACTAACTTAATGCATCATAATCAGCACTACTGTGCATTAGTGCAGATGAATGCTTTTTATGTGACGCTTAATGCCCATTGGACTAAAGCTACTGCACATTAACGGAGATGAATGTTTTCTGCGTGACGCTGAACGCGCATTGGACTAAAGCTACTGCACATTATTAGCTCATTAGCACGATTTTTGCCAGCCGTGCTAACGTGCAGTAGAATTAGTCCAATGGGCATTAAGCGTCTTGTGTAGATGCACCCCGCATTGTCAGGACTTAGTGCTCTTGAACACGCCCAGAAGCAGATCTTCCTGGCAGTGGCAACAGCCGATCCCTGGCGGAGATCACCTGTCTTGGGGCAGCAACAGTCGATCGGATGAGTCTGCTGGGCTTGCGGACCAGCTTCCCTGGGGCCAGAATGGGAAGTAAAAAATAGCCACTACAGACCCCTGGCTGGAGAGCATGCCTTTGAGGTGACTTTTTCATGTTCCAGCCAGGGGGTTTTGCACGTGTGCATCCCCCCCCAGCGCTCTGCTTTTGTAGTGCTACAAAATACGGAGGCACTTTATTGTCCCACAGATAAATGCGAGCGCACAGCCTTAGAAAGACAGCTGCCTGCAAATATTATTTCTAAGTTCTCTCTTCTTCTTCTTTTTTTTTTAGGTACCGTTGTTCGAATTTCTGAAGGTATCACGTCAATCGTCACTGCCTTAATACGGGATGTCGGGGTTAGAAAACGCCGCCTGGCACGCAGGCAGGCTTTTCTCCCGGGGAAATCTGAACGATTTAGCGCACGAAGGTGAGCCCCTGAGGCCCAGGTAATATTGCACCTAGTTGCTCTCGAAGGATTTAGCTTTCACGCATCCAGGATTGGGCACGGGGCTCTGGAGGGCTCTCCGATGTCGGCCAAGAAGTCACTGCTCATCGTTCACGGTCCATCCTCTCTCCTTCCCCTGCGCGCGGGTTGTCTCCACGGGCGCCCGGAGCCCTCGATTGGGGCCCGCTCGACCTGAATCGATCCTCAGAGGTTTCCCAAACGCCGATGCAAAACGTGGACGCACGCATCTGTCATTTGGGGCCTAGCCTCGACGTCAGGAAGGCAAAGGCGCGTGAGGCTTGCATTGAAAAAAAGCCCACCGTGCGCCCGCACACATCCGGATTCAATAATTTAATATTTATTTTCTCGTTTCTCTCCCGGGGGGCGGTCTCTAATCCCTGGAGATGCCAGGGAGGGTTGACACCCCCAGGGTTGCGAGGGTGCGCACCCCAGGCCCTTGGGCCCTGCAAAGAGGGAGCAGGAGCTTGCGGATGCGCCTAGGTCTGTTGCCATGGCAACAGGGCATCCCTCACTCCCCCCCAGGCCCCGCCCCTCTCCTTCCCGCGGCCTCGCTCTGGCCACTGTCGCCTTTGGCGCCTAACCCGCCCTCCCGTGGGCGGAACCACTTCTCCCAGCGCGGGGGGGGAGTCCGGCCGCGCGCGGCATTGTGGGCGCTACTCGAGAGCCTTCTACTCGCGTCCCCCCCACCCCCCC
>NW_005842046.1:220441-222750 GCF_000455745.1 Alligator sinensis
ATGGCGGGGCCGGGCCTCCCCTCCTGGTCACAATGCCCTCCCCGCGGTTGTGCACGGCTCGTGTGTGGAGCACGTCGGTCCGCGGGCCCCGCCGCCGGACGAGCGCGTGCATGTGGATCCGCGCCGTGCCCGGGGCGCTGCGGGGCCCCCGCGGCTCAGCTCCGCCGGGCCGCTCGGCCTCGTGCCCACGTCCACACCTGTGTCTGCACACACGCACACCCCTACCCCTACATACTATATACACACCTGTCCATCTCTATCCATAGATGGGAAGTTATACACACACTAATACACACAAATGTCCATTCCCCTCTGTGTGTGTGTGTGTGTGTGTGATTTTTAAATTTGCTACCGACTCGTTGCATTGTATGGCCTTTATTCTATTAATTAAACAAATAATGGCACTGCTTTATTGCTAGAATATAATTTGAGTTGTAGTTGTACACGTGTGGGCTAGAGCGGGGGTCCCCAACCCCTGCCCCGCGCCGGGTCAGCTGGGTCTGCTGCCAGACCAGAGGTGACTGCAGACCGGCAGTCAAACTGTGGCCGAAAGGAAATCGGGTCAGAGATGTGACTAGAAGCAAAATCTTTCCTGAAGCTTGAAGAGAAAGGTGGGCAACGCTGGTTGGAGGTAGCAACGATCAGACTGCTGAGGATTTTGACGATTGAAACGACCATTTTAGAGGACACCGGTGACAAAGTCTTATTCTGAGATTGACTGACGTGGTCTTTATACGCCTGCAAGTGCCACAGCGCCGGTAACTTGCGTGTGTCAAATGCCCAGAGAGCCAGGATCAGAAAAAAATTCGAGATGGCAAACAGCCAGCTTAATTAATTTGATCGAAGTAAATGTTTCTGACTATTTGCAGTTTTCAAATGGCTTCAAAAAATGGAATCGCTGTCATGTGTGGATTATTGCATTTCATCCAGGTGTGCTAGGCTGATAGTGAACTCACGTCTGTGACTGAGTGTCTAGGGCTGTCAGGGAGTCCAGTGAAGAATTAGATGTAGGCTCCTCTTGTCTGAAGGCAAAGAAAGAGGTCCTGGCATTATAAGGTCGCTGGCCGTTTGGAAGTGCTTGGCAAAACCCGTTCTTTTAGGGAAGCTGTTCAAGTAAATAGTTGGTTCATGCGGAGAGATTTCCCTCCCCGTTCCTGAAATTTTTGTTTTTGAGGGAAGATCGTTTACTAAACAAATCAACAGAATCTGGAATTCTTTTTTTCCTTTTAATCCAGGTGTTTTATTTGTAGACATGGATGTAATAGGGTACATATGTTGCAGTGATTATTTTGGTGGCAAAGAGTGAAGATTATATGCCCACGCTTAATATTTTAGTCCTGCCAATTACCTTGGAAATAATGAAATCAGCATAGCACCAACATCTGTGATCATTAGAAAAGTGTACTTTTTGTCCGTCTGTCTTATCTGTCTGAGAGATCCCAGAAGTAGGTTGTTCTGGGCAATTTTCCACTTACTCTGGGGGATCTCTTGTGTAAGAGCTCTGTTCTGTTGCACCTCTGCGAGTTTGTTAGCTTGGTGGTATTGGTTATGGTGTTTTAGCAAGGCAGGGAATCTTAGCTGTGTATTAGGGATGTCAGTACCGTTTAAAAATATGTATTTAAGGTCCTCTAGTTATCTTGGTTAAGTGGTTAGCCAATAGTACGTGTACCTATTTAGTGAGCTCTGGCAGGACCAGTCCCCACCCCTTATTTTCATCATGTGCCCAGCACTGTGCGGCCCCAGGTCAGTAGTGGGGAGCTGCGGGTGTGGGCCAGTGGGCATGGCTCAGTCACTAAGGGATTTTAAGGCTTCCCCTCGTCCCCAGGGGCTGGGGCCAGGGCTACAAACCTCTCCCATGCCTGGATCCCACTGCCATGGGAGAACAGGTGCAGAGCCCCCTAGGGAGGTCAGGTAGGACTTTCCCATGGTAGCCACAGCAGCAAGACTGGGCAGCAAGTGGGTCTGCTTAGCTCCCCCCGCAGCAGTGGGGCCTGGGAAGGGTGACAGGCTCCCTGTGCCTCCTGCCACAGCCTGGACCTGGACGGTTCCTCCGCATTGCTGGGTGCTCCCCAGTTTGCCCCAGGAGAAGTGGGGGAGAGGGGGTGTCTGGTCCTGCTGCCTGCATTGTGTCCTTCCTCCTCCCACCATTGATGCTGAAGCCACGTGGGACCTGGACCAGCCCTAAGGCAGGGCTGAGGGTGTAGCTGGCTCAGCTTGAGTAGGTGCCCTGGCAGCTGCAGCAGGCTGTGTTGGGTCTGAGGGATCACTGCTGGCCCCTAGTGCAGTGAGCATGGCCCCAGGGCATTCCT
>NW_005842046.1:222781-232902 GCF_000455745.1 Alligator sinensis
TCTCCATTATGGTTGCAACAGTGGCTTCCCAGGCTGGAGCTGCTGTTCTGCCAGGACCCCTAAGGAACACCCTGGGGCTGTGCACCACGTGAGGGACCAGCAACCCCTCATACCGAGCGCTGCCAGCTCCAGCTGCCATGGCACCTCGTTGAGCCAAGCCAGATGCCCTCAGCCGTGAGGTGGGGGCTCCAATCCAACTGCCCCACCCTTCAGCGCTGGCTGAAAAAACCCCAGACCAAACTCCCATCATTTTCTTCCCTCCCTGCTCCCCCTCCCCCTGCTCGTGACACATGCAGACAGAGGTAAATGAAGGTGATCCATTTTGGAGTGTCTTCATCTGAACCCTCATGCGATGAGGGCTCAGGTTGTAGTGGAATCAGGCCCTTTTAAAGCTCTCTGCAGCCATGCACTTATGTTTGGTCGTGGCTGTAGATCACTTTCCGGGGGCCAAATCAAGTGAAAATTGTCACTTCTGTCTGTGCCATGAGAGAGGAGGAAGTGGCACACATTTTGTTTACCATGAATGAAGGGCATGCATGCTGTTTCTTAAAGATTGCAGCCTGGTTATCAGCTGTCCAGGGGGTGGGGGGGAGGGGAAAGAAAATTGGTGGCTAAGACAGCTGCAGTTGCCAGTACTGATCTGATTTATTTTACAAATGATTGCAGGCAGATGTATATAATATCTAACAGGGGTAAAATTATTTGGTTTCTGAGTAAAGTGTTTTGTTGATGCATTTAACTGACGACAACCTCTTAAATCCTGTATGCATTTTGCTGATTGCCGTATGCTGCTTCCCTTTGTACAGTAACAATGGAATTATAACGGGGTGAAGGATCCAAAATGACAGGATGTAAACCAGTTTTCCATGATATAATTGAGTTTGTTAATTCATTCTTTTACCCTCTTAACAAGCACCAAACTTTTAGGGAATGATTTGTGATGTCCTCCTCTTCCTTCCCCATTTGTTTGAGGCTTGGCTATTTAGACTAATCTTTCTGAGGCAGGGAGCATCTTCTGTCAGGTTTGTAAGATGCCTAGCATAATGGGGCCTTCTGACATTAATGGAATACAAATAATACGTGAACCTAGAAGTATTCATTATTTCTATGGGTGTTTTTTTAGGAACCAAATGTAAGATTTGGAGTAAAGGGAAAGAAAGTACTGGAATATGTAGCCAAACCAGTATTATTGCTTATGGTGAGAGTAGGCTTTCTTTTTTTTAGTGGACTTGATCAGAGCAGCAAATCTGAAAGAAAAGAGACCAAATATATTGTGAATAAGACATATTCAGTTACATTACAATCTAAAAACTGGTAAATATGAAAATTACCTGAAACAGCTTAGATTCTCTTTTTTAATGTTTTAAATGTTTTTATCCATCAGGTGATCATCCAGGGGTTTCGAAGTTACAGAGATCAGACAATTGTGGATCCTTTCAGTTCAAAGCATAATGTCATAGGTGAGTTCTTCTAGTATACATACAACAATATGAAATAACATTATGTCATTATTTTATTAAGATTCAGATTAGAGGTCTTTGATTTTTTTGATAGCCTTTCAAATGTCAGACACTTGAGTACACTTAAAATCTGAAACTTCTCTGAAGTTGTGTTTTGTGGTGTATTACAGGACACCTTCTTCTTGTACCATATAGGAAAATAATTGCTTTCAGAAATCATTCAGTACTAAGATAGTTGCCAAAATGACAGCGTCTTCTAAGGTTCAAGTCTTGCAGCAATCCTCTGTTTTAGCTTACCTCCTCACCTGTCCCAAGACCTCTTGCGGTCAGGGAAGCCCTATGAATGCGTGGGGCTCTGTGTACATAGAGCTTGTTGCAGAACCATGGTGGTAGAATATATGAAAGAGCTAGAGCCTGAACATCTTTCAGAAGTACTGGAAGAGCATTTCTAACTGGGGAGGAATTTAACAACCAAAGCTAGGCCAAGATGTTGTTTCATGGATCTCAGTTTTATTTTAACGCTTGTAGTTTTATGCTAGTTGCCTTCTTAAGTTCTATTTTGCTTACTATAAGCTGTCCTCAGTATATCAATATATATATTAGATGTCAGGTGATACTTACTGAAATTCACTGCGACTCCTAAGGTATCTTAGTACTGCTATATATTTTGTTACTTAAAACTGACTTTAAAGAAATATATAAAAAGCAGCATTTTGTTATAACAGTATTTGATACTTTGTATTAAAATGTCAAACTGCAACATCCAACAAAATTTGCATGATTGTTAACTGTATCATTAAACTGTCAATTAATGCACATATTCCAAAGAGATGCAAATAGCATGTTCTTCCAATTACTAAGTGATCTTGTTTATTTCCTCCAAAAGAACTGTCTCCATTGCAAGGGTCTACTTATGCAGGGTCAACTTGAATCAGGCCCTGACAATATATTGATATTTGTACTTGCAGTAGTGTTCTGAATATAGTAATACCAAATCAGACTTTTAAAAAATTTGTATTTTCTATTTTAGGGTTTTTTTTAGGGCATTTAACCTTTGTCTTTTCCTTGACTACTTGATTCTCCTATAGGATTTTATAAAGGCAGTAGTATTAACTTGCATTGGAAACAGATTTTTGGGGTTTTTTAACCGGCCTTTTTCAGTCAAACCACAGTTGTATTAATTATTTACAGTTAACTGTATAAGATTGTGGCTTGATAGGCAAATGTATCTTTTAAATGTGGTTGGCTTTGATTGCTAAGCACATTGGCTTCCTTGAAAGAATCATTGGGTAGCCGGCAATGATCTCATTCTGTTTTCAAGGAACTAATTTTATACAATTAAACTAGTGTATTTGAAATCCTAATTCAGATTGAAATATTTTAGCAGTTCTGCTGCCATATATGTTGCTGCTTTTCTGCTGGGTTATTGATAATAAAAATCAGTTTGACTTACCTGTCTCCACAGTAAAATTTCCAAAGCATGGTTATGGCTCTGGGATTGGATTGTCTTTATCTAGTTGAACCCTAAATGTATGAGTTTATGTTCATTTGTGATCATGTTAAACAGGAACATTTGATCTTAACTTTATGTTCACATGCTTTTAAGCCTATTATAAATAGATGCTGAAGCACACTAATTTGACACACAGTGAGAGAAGATAAAATATTCTGATATAGGTTTTGTAAATCCCAGATGTGTATGAGGGGAGAGGGGCAGGGCGGGATATTAGGCAGGAGGCCCATTCTCTCTTGCTCTGGTAATGACTTGTTTAAATTTGGAGTCTTTAATTTTGTAAACAGAATTTTAAAATGTTATTGCTGCTAAATTTGTTTTACTTCAGCTTTTAAAAATCTGTAACTTAACTTTCATATTTAGTGGGAAGAAATGGATCTGGAAAAAGTAACTTTTTCTATGGTGAGTAGCTTTTTTTCTTCTTTTTTAATAAATAAAAACATTTGCTTTTTCTAAAAAATTTTTGCCTAATGTTATGACACACCTGTTAGATGATTAAAGAACTATAGGTGTTTTTTATAGTTTTTACTTTATGCATTTAATTACACTAAGAGAATAAATTCCCTTGTCTATGTAGATCTCTTATACTTGAAAAAAGGCCAAGAAAGCTTTAAAAATAAATGAGTGGTGGAAAACTGAAAAGCAGATGTAGGACTTTGTAACTGTTTGATACCCTTTTTTCACCTTTGCAATTCACTGTGTCACTTAAAAACAAACTCCAGAATATTTCATGTGGCATCAGGTTGCTTTTCTATGGACCTTTGAAGGCTTTGTTTCTTCCCTAGCCTTCCCTTATGCTAGTTTTGACTGTAACTTGTGGGTCTGACAATGTAGGGCACCTTCCATACTGTCACTTCTGCTTTCTCAAATTTCTATATTGCAGTAAGCTTTTTTAAAAAAACCAATCGTTTACTTTTTAACTTCTAGACTTTTAACCTTTATTTTGGACTAAATGTGCTCTGGTATTTAAGTACACCATGTAAATCCTGGTGTCTGGTGGGTCATGTGCCAACAGTATCAATAAAGGGGTATTTTTATGAGCGAACCTTAATGTAAACCAGAGATTTCAACTGTGTGGCTCATGGGCTGGATCCGGCCTGTGGACCTGCTCCATCCCACCTGCTGGGCAACCAGAATTTGGGGTATGGCTAGTTGGGAGCATAACCTGTTGTGGAGTCCGGGGCCTGGCAGGCATGGCCCTCAGCAGGCAGGCAAGTTGGGGCTGTAAAACAGCCTTCAATCACCCAGTAGCCAGCTATCCCACCATTGCTTCACCATGGCAAATGACTGCCTGGCCCGCTGCTGCTGCTTACCCCACTGCTGCCACAGAAGCTGCTGGGATCTGGCTTGGGGCCCCAGGTGGGTTGGACAGCTTTGTGTAGACAAATCTAAATGACCAGGAACCCAAGAGCTTAGGGGGTTTGTTTTGTTTTTTTTCACTAATTGAGATAGATGTAATGTTTCTGTGTCACAGTAATATACTGATTTTTTTTTAAGTGTACCTGTTAGCCTGTGCTGTGTACTGTTCATAAAAGAAAACATACTTTTTTGTACCTTTTTATTGTAGCAATTCAGTTCGTCCTCAGTGATGAGTTTAGTCATCTTCGCCCAGAACAGAGACTGGCTTTATTGCATGTAAGTGAAAATACTTAAAAAACAAAGGCAAAAACATGATAGTAAGGAATGCTGTTACAAAGTGTTCAGTGTATTGAAATGTGAGTATGCCTGCTTTACCTGTGGCAAGTTAGTGTTTTTGATGTTTCGGGCATTGTGACTAGGAGGCGTGCAGAAGGGTTGGCTGCAGTGTTTTAAAGAATAGTTTAGACCAGTGACCTTTTTGGCTCCATGGGCTAGATAAGTAGTGCCAGGTCAGTCCATAGCAGTCTGCCTGGGACCCAGTTCCAGCCCATGGTAGTGATCCATCTGTATGGGGCTTGGAAAGTTGGTGGCGTGATAATTGCCACTATTCTCCTGCCATCAAATTTCCAGACTTATGAGGAGTCCAACTGGATGGATGACGTGGCTCCCCAGGGTTGAATCTGGCCAATGGGCTGAGGATTGAGCACTGCTGTTTTAGACACACAATTGTCCAGAATCATTTAGGTGGGGATGACCCTGCCTTGGATGTTGGACTGAATGCCCTCCTTGGGTCCTGTCTAGCACTGCTTATCTTTGATTCTAAATACTCTTTCAACAAGAATTCTATTTAGCAGCTTCTATTAACTTTCCATTGGACAAAAGTTGTTTTAGTATAAATTTAAGTTCATTATATTGACTCTTATATGGCAAGGTAACTACCTGATTTCCCTAACAAGTAACATAAAATGATTTATATACATCTTCATGTTGAACTAAAGTTGAAAGAGCTTTTACAATTGACAGTATGGGTGCACCCATAAAGATTCTTTTTTGGCCAATACCAATTGCCAGTTATTTCCCAGCCATATTGAATGATACTGATCTGATTGCTGATATGCAGCCCAGCGGAGTCTGGCTTGTAGGTCTGTGAGGGGGGACAAATCAAGGCCCCTCACAGTGAGAGAAGGCATGGGGCAAGAGCAGGTGTTGCCCAGCTGGGGCAAGGTGTGGAATGGAGCCATGGGTGGCTCGTCCAGGGACATGGGGAAGGGGGGCAGCTCCCACCACTGCACACCCCAAGGGGAAGCATGGGGGGCATGTGCCACCTGGATTTGTGTGTGGGCTAAGGCAGACTGCCTGCTGTGGACTTGGGGCCAGGGGCTGTGCTGGGTTCTTCCCAACCGGGGGGATGGGGTAGGGGCTGCACTTGGGGCGGGTGGCAGTGCTGGGAGGGGGGCTATGGCCACCCCAAAATTTGCTGTAGTCCCCACTCCCAGTGCCGCCATTGCCGCCCACCCACCCTGAGCAGAACCCTGGCCCAGCCCTCCTGCTGGGAAGAGGCCAGCACAGCCCTTGGCCCTGAGCCTGCAGCGGGCAGGTCACCCTTACCCTGTGCACAGATCTGGGGGTCATATGCCCCATGTACCTCCCCTGGGGGTGCGCAGCAGCGCGCCCCCCCCGGTAGCCCCTGGATGAGCTGCCCATGGCTCTGTCCCACGCCTCACCTGCCCCAGCCCCACTCCCTCCCTCACCTTGGTGACATCAGTTACATTGGGCAAAAAAAGCTGATTGCTGATAATGTCAATTTTTCTTTTATTGGTGCCGATATGATATGGACCAATATATTGGTGCGCCTCTAATTAACAGACATTTACTTACTGCTTAATGAAGTCAAACTAGAAAGATACAGTACTACAAAATAACAATATAAAGTAAAAGCTTCCTTAGCCGGGCACATGACAAGCCGGCACGTTCTATTAACTGGCATGCTGGCTTGTAAGATAAAGTGAAACCAGAAGTGCCCACTGTGGCACTTCCGGTTTCTCCAAGCCCCCACGGCCTGGGGCAAAGCAGCCTGCTCTGCCAAGCCCCCACAGCCTGGGGCATAGCAGGCTATGTGGGGCCTGTCTCCCTGTCCTGTGGGGCCTGCAGGAGGGTTGGCGATGCCACGAGACGGGCAGCGACATCCTGGACCTGGCAGGAGAAGCGAGAGCCCAAACAGGCAAAGACACCTGTTCAGGTCGCTCAGTTAACCGGCATATTTTGTTATTCAGCACCCCCCATTCCCAATGGGTGCCAGATAACAAAGCTTTTGCTGCAATGCATATTTTATTTCAAAATATTGAGCAACGTCCTTTTGCTGCACTGTCAGACATTTTAATAGTGTTTTCTGGGGAGTGCACTCTGTGGAGGCTAGATTTATATTGGATGATACTCCTTTGGCACAGGGTGATTATTTTACATCTTATACAAATTCTGCATTGCAGGCAGAAGATACATCATAAATTGACTTTTTGATATCTCGCTTCTATGTACACTTTTTAGAAATGTACTTTGAAGATTGTCCAATGAGACATGTGAATATACTCTTGAATCCTTGGCAGAAAAATGCCCCAAAAAATCCCTAAGAATTTCCAAGCACTATTTTAAAGAGAAATATTTTCTGTTTTTAGGAAGGCACAGGACCACGCGTTATTTCGGCTTTTGTGGAAATCATTTTTGACAACTCTGACAACAGATTACCAGTAAGTGAACAAGTATACTCGTACAGAAAATCTTTTCACTTTAGATTCTTGTTGACTTCTTGTTCTCTTGTTGGTTTAATTTTCATTAATGATTCCCCTTTCGTGTTATCTAACTGCTATATACTGAAAATGAGCTTGACATTGTAGATAACTCTCACAGGTGGTTAAGTTCGTCTTTTTTGTGTCTTTTTTTTTTTTCTTCTAAGATCGATAAAGAAGAAGTGTCACTTCGCAGAGTCATTGGAGCCAAAAAGGACCAATATTTCTTAGACAAGAAAATGGTGACGTAGGTACTTCTCCTTCCCCAAAATGAGCTGACTACCCAGTATTGTAAAGTTTGGTGGAGCCATGCAGAGCATGCTTTTAGTGTATACCTCTAACTGAATCGAGTTCCTCTTCAGTGGGTATTGGTTGTAGCTGTGCTGGTCTACGGACATGAGCAGAGAAGGTTCTTTGAGTAAATGTGATATATTTTATTAGATCAACTAAATAGTTAGAAAATTTGTTCTTTGCAAGCTTTCGGGCACAAACACCCTTCTTCAGGTGTTGGGAGAGTCTGTTGGTGTCCTGGGTGCAACAGAAGCCAATGTGCAAAATGGAGATCTGTGAAAATACAGATGTGTGCAGTGAGGATCAGAGGCCATGGTGTGGAGGTGAAAAGGGGGAATGTTGATCTGGTGATGGAATGTAGCTGGTAAAATGTAGAGGTTACCTGGGGTTATCATATTGCAGGCAGGTTATAATGTGCCTTTTTAGTATCCCTTACAATTTAATTTACTCTAATACCAATAGAGCCTGGTATCAAATAAAGATTTGTTTTATAGTTTCTGTAATATTTGAACAGTGGCTGAGTTGAACTTGATTATCTTTTGACTCACCATTAATATCTTAAATGAAAAATTGTTTATTTCTAAAACTTAGAACCATTTTATTATCTTTTCAGAAATTAAATTGGTATTGGTTTAGACATTTAAACATGTAGGAGCCGTCTCCTGCTTGGAAAATTAAACTGTTAATTCTACATATAGTTACTAAAAAACATAATTGTTACCACTCAAAGCCCTGGCAGACATTATAGTTATCGCACAATAATTGTGTGAAATGTAGAATAAGTTGCAACATGCCACATGTTCAGCCAATTTATGGCGTAATACAGTTGAAAACCAACCACAGAAATGTTCTATGTTTAATGTGGAACATCTTTGTGACTGGTTTGTATTGCACCTTAAATTTGAATGTATGGCATGTGTCCCAGACCTGAGGCTGCCCTTTGCCTGGTTTGGATGATCAGGTAACTGTGGAGATCAAGTCCAGGGCAGCCCTTGGGTCCAGGACAGAGATGTTCAACGCCTGGATTTGCCCCAGCAGTCACGCAGGCGGGATTTGAGGAATTTTAGATGGTATGTACACACTAAACCTGTATGTAGTAATTTAGTCTTCATTTCATTCCCTTAATGGCAAGGGTCTTGCTTTCACTCCAGATTCTGTGCTGGTGCATGGTCTGAAGTCAGTGAAATTGTTTAGGGTGTAAGTCAGCACAATGTAATTCCTGGTCTTCCAGCCCCAACCGGTTATACAGTTAATGCCTTTTCCAGGAACAGATGGGATACAGGTGGATGGCATGAGTGGTGGTGTTGAAAAAAACCCTGGTACAGATTGCATATGAGAGTTTTGAAGACAGTCTTTCTATGAAGAAAATGAGTTTTGAGAGAATTTTCACAAGCATACACTTTTTTTTTTCTCAAAACAGGTTCTAACTTACATGTCAAGACAAAACAGGGTACTTTGCTATCTTAGATCCAATAGAGATGGTTTGTGGGAGTGATTGTGTTAATGTTTTCTTCATGAGATTTACTTATGGAAGATTAAATAATATAGTAAATAGCATCAGGTTTTTTTCTTTCATCTGAAATCAAGTTTCTCTGCTGGAGTTAAAGAGATCAGAGTGCAGGGATGAAACTGATCACCTGTTTATTAAAAATAAAACAGTTGACATATTTAAGTTAAATACGGATAGATTTTAGTGCTTGTGAAAGTGAGGGATGGTTGTTACTAGCTTGAGCCAGGCATGATACAGGCAACTACTATGTATTCTTTTTTTTTTTCTACAATTGTTCTTGATTTGAATTTGTTGTTATAATAGACCTTTGCTGCTTTTAACTGGCTGCTTCCAGTCTTGCCCAGTTAATGGGGCAAAGAGTTATGTGACTAATTAGCTTACCAAAAAAGATGATGAAAATGCAACTTTCATGACCTTACCAAAATTTGCACCTTAGTCTTCAGATTTGAAAAGCTAGTGCCAGTGGTCCTTTATTTTTAGATGCAAGGCACCCATTTTTTTTCAGTCACTGTGTTAGTGCCTCAAACTACCATAGCACATTATCTGTAAAAGTTCCTTTTATGAACTGTGCTTTTAGAACGGAAAAGCTAGTGTCTTGTTTAACTTCTATTTCAAGTTCTATTTTCTGGGTATGAGGCTGTTGTGCCTCTGTCGTCTCAAGCCAGAATGAAGTTATTTTTAATCTTTCACATGTAGGCTAGATCAACATTTGCTTGGGATAGTTTAGTCAGGGGGGAGCCTGAGCATTGGGTTGTACTAGATAACCTCCTGAGGTCTTTTCTAGCATTATTTTTAAAATTATTAAGTTTTTGTATTCAAATTGTTCAGTAAAACTCTTTGCCAGAGTTGGGAGAAAAGTATGAAGTTCTGGTATTGTAAGATTTTTGGTTTATTAAACTAGTCTATTTTAAAACGCCTGTGTTAATCAAACAGCTTACACTATTTTTATGGCAGCTTTATTCTTTTCTGTGCAACTAACCGGTTATTTACTTTGCAACTCTTCCAAATAGTCATACTGCGACAACACTTTCTTCTCATGTTGTTTTTCTTGTCATCACTTGACCTGATACTGCATTATTTGTATGATACTTTTCTCAGGAACTTGGTTTTAGTAACTGAAAATGAAGAAAAAATGGGCAGAATGTTAACCTAAATTATGTATCATTCTATGGTACTTGAATTAGCTTGCTGTCATCCTTTTTCCC
>NW_005842046.1:232916-255754 GCF_000455745.1 Alligator sinensis
TGTTGTTTTACTGTTCTTATTTTCCCAAGTTCTAACACATGACCAGGGATTGTCACAGACTTTGAGAGAGACAGTGAATCATACATTACATACAGCTTTGTAGCATGTTAGTCATAGCATTGCTTTCCTTAATTCATTTAGTTGTCACTTTTGTCATGTTTTATTAATAAGAAACCTGTGCTGACTAACTGGTAAAATATTATTTGCAGGAAAAACGATGTGATGAATCTTCTTGAAAGTGCTGGTTTTTCTCGCAGCAATCCCTACTATATTGTCAAGCAAGGAAAGGTAAGATTGATTATCACCGGTGAAATTCAGTTGCCTGAACTTATTTTGGGAAAGATGAAATTTCTTGGAGGACTAAACTTTAACTTTGTTCCAAATATAAAAATAAGGCTTTAAAAAAAACAAACAAAAAACCCTCCACCTTTTAAATGACAGAAATAACACATTTTTCTGTAGACTCACTTTGTGAGTCATCCCTAGAGGTACAGCTGCCTTGCATGGAAGTGAAGTATTGACTGATTTTCTGTTCCTCCATTGCTCTGATCAGAAGTGCCCGTATCATGTCTTTCCCATGCTGGCTATTGCTGTATTGTACCAGCTATGCTTATTTACAGAGCAAATATTAGTATATGCACTTCGTCCTGGCTTCCAAGATTCTTGCATTCAATAAGAACTGAAGAAAATACTTTGTCTGAATCTGTCAGATGTTTATGTCCCTGACCCTTTTTTTTTTCCCCACACCTTCATAACCTTTGAAAAAGATCTCATCAATTGTAAATAAATGAAAAAGTGGAGAGATATTGATAGCCCCATAACATCATAAACATGTATCATGCACTGCTAAAACTGGGCCCCAGTTTTAACACCGCATGATACATGTTTATGATGTTACTGAATTTGCTAAAGTGAAGGGAAAATAATAGTTAGAAAGCAACTCTATTCTTTCAAATAACATAAAAGGATGCAGGAACCCAAACTCTGTAGTTAAGAGTGTGGCACCTTGGTAATTAGTTAAAAGTCATCAGACAAGTTCTATTAATCAGTTCTGTTAACAAGTTTTATTAAGCAGTGGAGGCTGCTGCGGTGAGAGGAACTCCCATTGGATAAGCAGAGGTTCTTAAAATTCAAGGCCATCTGGGGATGTGGTGTATTGAATTATGTGGTCTTATGGCATTAGCTAAATTAGTAGGTTAATTAAGCGGTTTAGCAGCAGAATATTAATACTGAAGCCTAAATTTCTCTGATCATCAGCTTAAGCAGATCTATTTTCTTTTTTCAAAGTCCAGGAAATACGGACTCAGGTGGGGCCTCAAGGTCTCCTAGCATTTGAAAATTAATAAAAATGAGCTACATTATCAGAATCGCTATCAGAAAACTTCCTTTCACTTAAAAAATCCCTTTCTCTGCCTTCTGCCTGACTTCCAACTAACATGGCTAACTACCTCTCTTTAAAAACAAGTAATTGATGCATCAAAAGGAGGAGAATTGAGTAAATTATACATACTGATCTTCCTCAAAATATGTCAGTCCTGAAAAGTTGTATCATCAAGCAAGTCTGTACTGGTAATTGAGGGTAGGTGCATTTTAGATAAATATCATGTAATCTTGATTCAGGCATCTGATGCCTGACTAGACAGAATTACTGGTTTATTGGCTAGTTAAATGAGAATTACAGAAGTTCTACTGTATTTGAACAGTTATAAAAAATGCACCCTACTGGATATTGTATGTGGTGCTGATAATTAGTGTGTAAAGAAGATATTCAAAACAGTAATCTTATAACTTTGTTTCCTTGATCTTTTAGATCAATCAGATGGCAACAGCACCAGACTCTCAGAGGTTGAAGCTGTTAAGAGAAGTAGCTGGTACTAGAGTATATGATGAACGTAAAGAAGAGAGTATTTCATTAATGAAAGAAACAGGTAAAAAGATTACCCTTATCTTTACCCCCCCTCCTCCCTTCCCCCGATTTTATTTAAGAATTATGGTGATTTTTGCCCCACTAGTTTGATTAATCATAAGGGTTTTCAGCTTGGTTGTAAAAATGAATATTTAATTGTAAATATTTATTAAATATTTAATAAGGTCAGTAATTAAAATTTTTAAATATTTTTTCCTTTCATTGTAAAGATCCCAAGGGCTTTACAGATTGTGTGGAACGTACCTGCCACCTAGTGCTATGTTAAGAGGTTCAATTTTGTCAGCAACTGATATGTGACAGTGCTGCCTTTAGACCTGGGGGGGTGGAAATAATTAGTAACCTTTGCAAGAATAACCCAACTGTTTTTAATGCTATGTTGCTAATACATTTTAAAAACCAAAACATTCAAAGTTAAGGCTAGATCATTGTATATTTTTCGGTGCTTTGATCATGAATTTGGTTCCATAAATTTGCTCTTGCCACAGAATCTGATCTCTCTGTTTAACATTTCTAGTCTTTTGATTTATGAAGATGATGTTGAAAATGCCAACTGTGTATAAAATGGTGTCTTCCTGATTCTGCAGATTTAGTTGAAACAGCAGGACTAAAATACATGAGCTACCTTGTTCATTTCATTTCAAATCCTGTGGTCTCTACAAATCCATAACTGCAGAGTTTGACATTTTTAAATTTCAAAGCGGTATATTTTTATAGCAGAAATCACCGTTTGTTTATGGATAGGACCCTAACATTTAACTGCCTGACTGCATTATCAAATCCTAGCAGCAACTATCTGGTTTTCTTTTCTTTTTTTTTTTTTCTTTGGTGGCTTTAAATGGGTTATAGCGTGTACATCCTGCAATGTTGCATGGACTCAAAGCTGCAGCCCAAACAGTTGGGGAGAGCAAGAAGTACCTCTGGCAAGCTATGCTTCTTGGAAAACAGCACAGCAGCTGAGGCCCAGGTGTTAAACTCTTGAAGGACCAGGCTGCCCCCTTCCACAGTACATCTGTAAAAAGGAGGTTCTGACCTTAGCTGCCAATATAGTTTAGCAAGATCTGATACCTGTGAAGTGGTTATGACCAACCCCTACGCTGCTGGAAAAGGAATACACCCTGCCAGCTCATTTCAGTTGACACTTCTGCTTTAGAGGAACAAAAATGGGGAATGTGTTCAACTTGTTTTTGTAGGAAGAATGAAGGGTAGAAGAACTCGGGTTTATGCAGCCTGGACTTTCAGCTGTTTTTTTTATTATATATTTTTGCATTGTGCAGATTTAAAGTTTGTTTTAATTATTTTGACTTTAATCCTGTGCCTATTAGATGTGGAGCGTATGATGAACTGTAATAGACCTAGCAATTGCAGTATAGTGGGCTTAAAACTGGAAGTCTCCTGGGACACTTTCCAGAAAATCCAGATGTGATTTTTATTTTGTTGCATGCATGTCCATAACCACTGATCTGCAGCTGTGAAGCAGCATTAGCCTAATCCTTGGCAGATGGAAGATTTTGGTAAGGGGGACTGTGAATATTAACCATTGACCAAGATCACAATTGCAGTAGGCCTTTTTCTGCAGTTATTTGATTTAAATCAAAAGACCCATTTAATGAGTCATAAAGAGAGGGAATGATGTAAAAAGAGAATAAATATTATTTTCAGAATACATTGCATAATTTAGCTGCTATCTTTGTCTTGCATTTCATTATTTCTAAAGAGGGTAAACGAGAGAAAATCAATGAGTTGCTGAAGTACATTGAAGAGCGATTACATACACTAGAAGAGGAGAAAGAAGAGCTTGCTCAATATCAAAAGTGGGATAAAATGAGGAGAGCACTAGAATACACCATTTATAACCAGGAGCTTAATGAAACCCGTGCTAAGCTGGATGAGGTAGAGCATACTGTCTATCCCTCATTTTATAATTCTTTTATTATGAACACTTAAACTTACATTATTTTATGCAGACTTCTTATCCTTCTAGAAAGAATCTTTAAAAATTTGTCATTCCTTTTATGTTTGTTAATTTGCCAAGCTGACATTGTTCTGGATAAAAATGATATTAAAATAAGTATTTAATACTTAAATATGTGATAATATTTGCCTCCAGCTTTCTGCCAAACGAGAGACGAGCGGAGAGAAATCAAGGCAGCTGAGAGATGCACAACAGGATGCCAGAGATAAGATGGAGGTATAATCTAGAAGAGCTCTAACATGACCAATTTCAAGACTTGCTGTGATGACGCATTGTTTAGTTGCCACTGGCTATCTTTTTCCTGGGTCTCTGTATACGTGTATGTATTTGAGAGAGAATGTATTACTTTCATCTGAGATGTCTCAAATTGGAATGAATTTAAACACAGACCTTGAAGTTGTCTAATCATCCTGATGGTACTCCTAAATTTTAAGATCAAATAAATGATTGATTGAAGGATCTGGCATGAGAAATAGAAACACTCTTGTAAAATGGAGGGCTGGTATCGATGGCCAATTAACCAGCCCTATCAGCCGATACCGATCTGATAGTATGCAGCCTGGCAGTACAGAGAGAAGCTTCTGGCGGGTAATTCTGTGGGAGGGAAGGAGTGGGGCTGGGTCAGGGGCAGACGCTGCTGGGGCGGGGTGCGGGATGGAGCGCTGGTAGCTCGTGCAGGGTGCGACAGGCAGCTTCTTGCAGTGCACACAGCCACAGGGGAGGCATGGGTAGGATTTGTGTGGGCTCAGGGCCAGGGGCTGTGCCAGCCTCTTCCCGGCGGGGTGGGCAGTGGCAGCACTGGGAGGGTGCCTGTGGGGAATTTTGGGGTGGCTATAGCCCACCTTGTAGCGCCCCCTCCTCCCCCCACTCCCAGCACCACTGCCACCTGCCCCACCCCTGCCTGCCAGCCCTAAGTGTGGCCCCAGCCCAGCCCCAGCTGGAAAGAAGCCAGTGCAGCTCACAGCCCTCAGTAGCCCCACCCTACACCTGGATGACCCTGCAGTTCCATCCTACTCCCCACCCCAGCTGGGCAGCACCTGCCCGTAACCCAGCCCCACTTCCTCCCTCACTGTGGGGGCCTCAGTCTGTGCCCCCACCCCACAGACTTACCAGCTGGACACTGCTCTCCAAGCTGATGGACTGTATTCCTGGCCACGTGCATGCTGCGGCTGCACACAACATTTATCAGTGACATTATCGGCTACATCAACCGAGAAAAGCTCCTGCTTCAGCTTCTGCTGTTATATGGGAGATTATGGTTTGAAGGAAACGGAGAAGAAAGGAACATGAGTATACTGGTCCATTGAAGGATGATCCTGAGCTGCCAGTGTGATATGGCTGTGAGGAAGCCTAATGCAGTTCTTAGTTGTATTAGGTGGGGTATTTTCAGTAGAGACAGGGAAAGGTTACTGGCACTGAACAAAACCCTATCTAGACTATTGTTGCAATTCTGGTCATTTGCATTCATGAAAAGGTGGATTCATACTGGAAGAGCCACTCGAAGTTTAGGGGAATGTAGAACTTGCCTTATGGGAGGAACTTGAAAGAACTTGGCACATTTTAGTTTAGCAAAATTTAAATTGAGATTTAGTTCAGCAAATGTATTTTAAAAGAATGCACTGGGGAAAGAATAGAGCTTTATAAGGCAAAGAACAATATTGGCCACATGTTGGCCACACGTACATTTAGACTGAAAGCTGAAAGAGGTATCTAACCAACAGAATAAAGGTTTAACCACTACAAGTCTTAGAATGGTTTTCTGGACAAAGTAAGTACGTGCAAGAGCCTGAATTGTTTCATGATGAAGTTTGACAGGTTTATGGAAGAAAGATCCTGCCAGAACAGGGCAGTAAAACCTTTGAGCAGAAACCAAACATGTGATATGTTGTTTCTGTTGTGTGACCCCTATGAGCAAGTTGAAAGAACTTGATTTTAAAGTGGGTTGCTTGAATATGTGGAAAGTATCTTGTAATCCTCAATTTTTGGGCTTCTCCTGGTCACTTGGAATTGCTAGAATTTTCTTGAAAAGCATTGTTTGGTTTTTAGATGTTTGATCTCCCCCAGCTTCCTCTGAAATACTGAACTGTGGCCATGGCTAGACTGGGGAATTTGGTTTTGGTTAGCTAGTGCTCCTAACAATGCTGAGAAACCTCTCGGTTGCCTGTCTGTCAGATCTTGTTCATGTGCTCAGGATTAAATTGATCGCTTTTGGAGAAATGATAACTTATGAATGCAAGGTACTGGGTTTGCTGGCCGGATTGGTCCTTTTTAGTCATGTGTTCCTATTTTTAAGCTTAGTTTTCAGTCCTGTTTTGGGCTTCATCTTGTGAATATATAGTGATGAGAATATGCTTATTTTATTTTTTTCACATTTTGTATCTTCAGCTTTCCTCTAATGTTAATGAATGAATAATGAGGTTGCATTGTTCCAGTTTCTTTAATAGAAACAAAAATACAGAACAGATATAGCAATAGCACATGTCTTGTGTTAAATAAAACGCATGCTTTTATTTGTATAGGAAATAGAACGACAGGTTCGAGAACTAAAAACAAAGATTTCGGCAATGAAAGAAGAAAAGGAACAGCTTAGTGCTGAAAGACAGGAGCAGATTAAACAGAGGACTAAACTGGAGCTTAAAGCTAAAGATTTGCAAGACGAGCTGGCTGGCAACAGTGAACAACGGGTAAGCACTTTATTTTGGGAGGATCTCATATGTGGGGCGTGCATGTAGTCTGAGCAGTAACGTACCACGAGGCATCTGCTTTTAAGGCTGCAAGCTTTAATTACATTGTTAGTACTTCAGGACACAGGACTCTTGTTTCTGTGAAGTGCCTAACACACTTCTTTGTGCTGTAGAACAATGGCAAAACTCCTCCATTTTGATCAATTATATCGTTGCCTCCTGGCTGAAAAATCAACCAGCTGTAGCTGTCCTTCCTCTGCTTCAGTTGTTTGCATGTTAAAGAGACCATTGCAATTCAGATTCATTGAAGGGGGGTCATTAGAACACCCTTGAGTTGCACTCAGCTATTTGGCATGCACTCATTTGTTACTAATCTAAGAGAGCTGTGGCCTTTCAAGAATAGTGTATATAGTCCCTTCCCATCCCACACCCAACTTAAAACACCCATTGCCAGCGTGGGCAGCCATTTATATCGAGCAAATAATGCAACAATGACAGTATATCTTATGTGTAACTTTTTTGTGAAGACTCAGCTGTTGTGAATCTCAGTTCTAATATCAGCTGTGGCTTTACCAAGTACTTCATTTAGCAGGCATATAGCTATTAGCCCAGTAGGCCTGCTCCAAGTGTTGGAGACCACATGCAAGCCTTCTCCTTGCCATTCCAGAGACAGGCAAGCAAAGGCAGCTTGCAATTTTATAATTACAAATGTATTTTGGAAATGCTGTGCTCAATGATGTTGGAATTGACGTTAAAACATTACCTTGCTTTACTTTCAGAAAAGGCTGTTAAAGGAGAGACAGAAGCTTCTTGAAAAAATTGAGGAGAAGCAGAAAGAACTAGCAGAAACAGAACCCAAATTCAACAGCGTAAAAGAGAAGGAAGAGCGAGGAATTGCTAGGTCTGTGGCTCCATATGAAGAATGAAAGCACTTTAAAAGGAGCAAAGGGTGCTGTCAAAGCCATTTGCTCAAAATGGGTCCTATTCTATGGCAGCAATAAAGTGATAGAGAATGCATTTAAGATGGCTGCTTTTGCCAAAAAAGGAAGAAAAAAATAGAATCCGTAATCATTCACTATATATGTACCATTCCCTATATGTATATAGTGAATGATTATGGATCAACAAAAATATTGCAGGGCCATATACATAGTATGTGTGTGTATTATGTATATGGCCCTGCAGTATTTTTGTTAACTGGCTTCTCAAGAACCTTATTACCAAACTTTGAAACAACCAGTTATTTTAGCAAACAAGAAGGCAAAGCCAACATGGCTTTGTTATCTTAAGAACAAAAAGGAGGTATCTTTTTAGAAAAAGACAGACCTGATGAAGAATGGAAGAGTACTTTTGTTTTCATTGTCAAGCTTCAAAGAGCAACTACAAGAGAAGAAATGAAAATTCAAAAAAGTAGTATCAGTGCCTCTCTGTGAGTTGAACTGTGCCCCCACTTCGTGCCCCTTTTTATTAAGCTTTTCCTGGGACAATGGTTCAGTTTACAAAAATGATTTGGGTGTTCTTGTAATAAATTGACATTTGGTAACTATAAATTTGATTGTTCTCTTGGATATTTTCTGAACTGAGTTAACTTAAGAGAGTTCTTTTTTTTTTCCCTCTCAACTAGATTAGCACAAGCTACCCAGGAAAGAACAGATCTTTATGCAAAACAAGGTCGTGGAAGTCAGTTTACGTCCAAGGAAGAAAGAGATAAGTGGATTAAAAAAGAACTGAAGTCTCTAGATCAGGCCATCAATGACAAGAAACGACAGATTGCAGCTATCCACAAGGATTTAGAGGATACAGAGGCTAATAAAGAGAAGAATCTGGAGCAGTACAGTGTAAGGCATCCTGAGCTTCTTACTGTGTAAACATATTTTGAGAGAGGGGGCAAAACAGTTGTCAGTAATTGGATTTCTTTCAGTGAGTAATAATTTAATTTCCTTTTAGATATACAGGACAAAACTGTTTTGTTGCACTGGTCTCTAAAATACAGTATTATTAGGAATGCTTGCTAAGTTTTCAAATATTGACTTTATCAATATACATATTAGGGGTTTTTTGGGTCCCCTTTTTCTCCCTTCTATGATCCTTGAGACGGAGTGAAATCAGTACTCAACCACCTCTTGCAAGATAGCATGCCCATGCCTTACTCTATGCAGTAGGTTAAAGGGACTTTGGTAAGTTGATGAAGTTTAGGCTTTAAGTATTGTAAAAATATTATAGCAATATTTTCCTGAAATGTTTAAAACAAACAAACAAAAAACCCCACTGTCCTTCTGTTTACTTGCTCCATGGGTTAAGGGAGCCCTTTCCTTTGTTCCAAGTTAAATAATTCCACAAACTTGAATGTAGGGTTAGCATTTTGCACGGTACTCCTTGATAGGAATCTGCTTCCATGTGCATGAAGAGAAGAATACTGCACATGAATACTTGTCTAAAGCAGTCAATGTTCTTTGGGTAAATGTGATATCGTATAGACCAACTAAATAGTTGGGAAAATTGTTCTTTGCAGGCTTTCAGGCATGAACACCCTTTTTCAGGCATATAGAGAGTCTGCTGGTGAACTGTGTGCTCTCCTGGGTAGAATAGAAGCCAGGAAAAATGACTATAACAGTGGTTCCTTGGACTCAAGGCTCTCCTTCATAACTTTTTGTGACTTGAGTGGCACCCAGTTTCAAAAACTAATTTATATATTATAGTGCTTAGCTTCTTGCAGAGGTGATGGAGGATTGACCAGGCAGAGACAAGTCTGAAATTGTGCTTATGTGCTAAGCATGTCCATTTCTCTTCACACCTCAGTCATTTCCTCACACCTTCCCTTCAGAGGACCTGACTGTACCCCATGGTGCTGTGGTGTCCTGGTTGAGAATCACCAGGCTAGAGCAATTTGCCAGTAAAAGCAAAATAGCAGAGTTGCAGAGGGGTAGTTTGGGGGGCTGTAAACAGAGTTAGTTCTGATGAAAGTAGGAGTGCCTTGGCCCGTTACACACCTAACCCTTCCAAGCTGTATTGCTGCCCGTTTGCCAGTAGGTGGCCAGGGAGAGCTCAGAGCCCCACAGGTTGTTCCCTGAAATGAACCAGAGTTGCATTTAATTGCAGCGCATTTAACTCGCTGACACAGTGATGTCCCAGGCACAACTCTTATCACCTTTTCATCTAGCATACTTTGCAGATACTGAAAGCAGAGGCAAGTGCATCAGTGCCTGTAGGATCTGGCAACAAAAGGCTTTCTACCAGGGAAGAGTGTAATGTCTGTGTATAACCCAAGTTATATATTCCTTTTGCGTGTGTTTGTGTACATAACTGTTACTGTAATATCAAAACAAAGATTCCTTTTTAGATGCACGTATGAAAAATTGGGTCCAACTTCTCCAAAAGTAAATATCTGCCCAGAGTTCTTCATGTGTTGAGTACAGGGGTACTTTTTCTAGAAAGCTTAAGATAAAGCACTTGAAACAGAAAGGATCAAATGAAGCAATCTCACCTCTTCGTTCACTGTTTAAATACGTCTTGTGGCTTTAGCCATTCTGAAAGCATGTCACAGAGGCGTTGCTCTACTTGTCTGAACCCATGGAGCTGCTCATCTGTAGAGTGGAATGTGCTCTGCACTGCTAAATCCCATAAAGAAGTTGGATGTTCTCCCTTTGTATATGTGAGCTCCAGCAAACAGCATGTTCGAAATGCTGCTGGGGTGTTTGTTGCACTTTTGCCTCCGCAGCTTGTAATTAAAAACCACACAGACCCTGTTTTCATCAGAGGAATGGGTCTGTCTTGTGATATCCATTTGAAATATTGTACACATTTTCAATCATGTTTATAATAATCATTTATAAGGAATGTTCCTGAATCTAGATTTAAAAAAAAAAACCTGACAGCAGCTTTGATGGCCTTATACTGTCTATTTTATTAGAGTTTCAGATCCAGCTTAAACAACTTATTTAGTGGGTGTTGATTTTGCTGAGCCCTGTTAGTTCCCACAGCATGTCAGAAGCAGCTATATAAATGAAGAATTGCCTCTGACCAGTTACATGCCTGTGCAGGGAGTATGCCATTATGCTTAATGTGCTGACAGATGCTGTTCTTACCATCTCTGTTGTGTGATATATCTATCAAAATTGGTAGATATATATATAAATGATATATACTAAATTTTATGAACTGATAAAATTTATGAACATAGTTGTACTGAAGAAGAACGTGTTCTGGCAGTATAAAAGATACTTTGGGGGAGAGCCAGTTTACTCTAGCAATATTCATTCTGGTTAAATGAGGGAAATGATAGCAGAGTTTTTACACCCAGTCAGTAGCTCTCGAGCATCTATTTTCTCTGGAAGTAGGAGGAAAAGTGCTTAATAGGCTGGTTGCCAAAGGTGTCTTGGTTCTTTTGGAGTTGTTAAATTCGTTTCAGGAAGATGGGTATGTGGGCAGGAGAGATCTAATTAAGGTGAAAGAATTGTGTAGTGTTTTTACAACTTGGAGACATTTCAAAGAATCTGATCTAGAGGCTGACAAGAGCCAAAGTATAAACAAGAGGTATTTTAAGATCACAGATAATATTGGCAGCAATATGGAATCTATATCTATTAAAGTATCTATTAAAGTGATAAAAGCAGTGAAAGCCGTGGGTCTCAGCTAGGGTCAGAAGAATGTCTGCTGAGAAGTACGTCCACAGTACTGCTCTTGAGTAGCTGCTGTTCAGCTGTACCAGCAACTCTGTATTAGAGAACTTGTGAGAATCATGATTGTAGTAACAATGTATTCTTACTGCAATCTGGATGTTGCTGGCCCATTATTAATTTTGTATGTGAAGGAACAGACTTCTAGGTAGGTGTCAGTGGTATTCTTGTATAATTCCACTACTTGGTGTAATTCATGATAGCTGTGGGCATGTTCCTGTCTATTTGCTAACTTCAGGAGGTGGCTGGAATGTCAAAATTGGCAGAATGAATCTTTCTTATTCTTTCTATCTGGCTTTATTAACACCTGGTCTGTCTCCCATCCTATGCTGTTGCTTAACCTCTGAAGAGCTGTTGGCTGACTTTTTTGCAATTTTAATGCAAACCATAGAAACAGTTGTGAACACTTCATTCGTAATTGTTAAGCTGTCATAGTAATGTGGATAATAATAGGAATATGAACCTAAAGAGTTGCAGCTTACAGTCAATTATTTTCTTTTTTATGTGCATTAGAAATTGGACCAGGATCTTAATGAAGTGAAGGCTCGTGTTGAAGAACTGGACAGAAAATATTATGAAGTGAAAAACAAAAAAGATGAACTACAGAGTGAAAGAAAGTTAGTAACTCAGTAAAATGAGACTTATTTTTGTGTGTAAAGGGCGCAAGCTGTGAAGTTGCTAATGTGGCATGGTTACCTAGGTATTTTGAAATGCATCTGAAGTTTAACCTTGTACATCTTTTTCTTTTCTTTTAAGAATCATTTTGTATTCTAGAAGAAAAGTTAACTTGGTTTTTATTAATTTTAAGAATTTCCTAATGATCAAGAGTTCTTAATAACATTAAACTGACTTTAGTCTTCTTTTGCAGTTATCTGTGGAGAGAGGAGAATGCAGAACAACAAGCTCTAGCTGCAAAACGAGAGGACTTGGAAAAAAAACAGCAGCTTCTTAGAGCAGCAACAGGAAAGGTGCAAACTGATCAATCTTTTTAAAAAATTGGTAAATCTTAAAGGAAAAATAATGCTCACTGCTGCAGATTTACAGTATTTGTGCTCGGATCAAGGTTGACAGCATATTTATAAGCCTTATTTTTCACATATTTACAGTCTGCCTTGGGGTGTGGGAGACTACTGCTGGCCTGGCTGCTAAGCTACTGTGTTACCAGTGACCAATCAATCATGATTCACTCCGGGACCAGCTCAATACATAGGACCTAGCTAATGTAGCCAGTTAATTGCCACCAATTAGCACATAGGAAACCAGACTAAGGAGAGGAAAGAATCAATACAGACAATCAAGTGCCCCAAGAGGGACACCCATGTCATGAGTTTTGCCTGTCAGCAGCTAGAGGTGCAGAGCCCCAGAACCCCCCCTGCACCGATCTCAACAGCTGGCAGGTGTCACCCCTGCTGAGGCCACAACCATCCCTGCAGCTGTCACCCCGCTGCGCCTTAACACATGCAGTGTCACCTATGTCATGAGTTTTGCTTGTCTGCAGCTTGAGGTGCAGTTCCCCCCAAACCCCTGGACCGATCTTCTTGAAACTTGTCAGGCTTTGTGGCCCCAGTAAGAGCTACCACCCCTGCAGTTTTGAACCCTCTGTGGTGTAACACATAGACGTGATGGGAGTTTTGCTTTCAAGAATTTGGGGTACAGTTCTCCCCAAACTCCTGCACCGATCATCTTGAAACTTGGCAGGTTTCATGCTCTCAGTAGAGGCTACCAATCCTGCAAATTTCATCCAAATCGGACAAAACAAAAGTTATAAATATTTGATTCCCCCATTCTACCCTATGGCCGGATCTCCGAGGCGGCTCCAAAACTTTGGAGCCACTTCGGCCGGATCAAGGCGGAAACCCGGTCCGGAGCTCTGGATCGGATCGGTGCCATCTGAAGCAGCCAGATCGGATCGCTGTCGGCTCCCACAGGCCTACCTACAATCTCTAGAAGTTGCTTGACAGACTCAAAATCAAAGGAGAAAGTTCATAAATTGTTATCAGTTCATATTTTAAGTTGGCCTTTTTACTTGTCACAAATGTTCTAAAGCAGGGGTGCTCAGCCACTCACGCCATGTCATTTGGCCTGCAGGGCTCCCCACATCCCAGCCCTGCATGCTAGGTTGGGCATGCGGGGATGGCACAAGACGTAGTTCTGCAGTGGGGACTGAACCTGGCCTATGGGGGGGGGGGTCCCATACCACTCATCTGGCCCGTGGGGCCAAAAGGATGAGCACTACTGTTCTAAAGCAAATGCTGGGATTTGAAGTTTTTTCCTAGTTTATATAATCCCTGAAGTCTCATAACATCTGTTATGTCTTAATATGGCAGGCAATTCTAAATGGTATAGACAGCATAAATAAGGTTTTGGAGCACTTCCGTCGAAAAGGCATAAACCAGCATGTTCTAAATGGCTATCATGGAATTGTGATGAATAACTTCGAGTGCGAACCTGCTTTCTACACTTGTGTTGAAGTTACTGCGGGGAACAGGTAAACTATTTAGTATTCTGAACCTTTTAAAAATTATTTTTCAGTTGGAGTGGAGAAGATTGGAGGTTCTTTGTATCGGAATATAGTTATTGGCACAAACTTGCCACGAGACAGTTTATTCTTTTGAGGCCCACATTGTGCCTTTTGTCCATGTTAGATGCCTATGGATAAAATAAGCAAACTTCCAGAAGGCCAAAAAGACACTGAAAAGAACTCTACTCTGTTGATATCCCCTCTTCTCTCAGTTTTCCCCTTTAGAAAAATCCTTGTGATATGCCCAAAAGATCAATAGGCTTGGTCTTTGAGCAAATCCTGGAGCAAATTAAAAACTCAGGAGTTTCTGGGTTGTTTTTTGTTTTTTTTCAGTGAACGCTGAACACTCTGGGGAAATTTCAACTGTAGAAAGGGTGGTCTCTCTGATACCTAGGCTTGAAACCATCAAGGGTTATCATTTGAATGATGTCTGAAGCATTCTGAGTAGGCTCAAGTAGAGTATGTTGCAGTTACTTCAGCCCAGAGATGATAAAGGCATTAATATCTGTAGAATTCCACATTGGAAGGTCACAAACCTTTAGCCACGCGCAGCAATCAAAACAGTTACCTTTTCTGAATCCAAATACATAGCTTTAAAGAAATATGGTTGGCACCAGCACCTTTGTCACTTTTTTTTCATTAAGTACAATGGGATATTATGTTCAACGTATTAAATCAATTGAGGTGCATTTAATAGGCAGAAATCAACTACTCCATAGATTGCATATAGTATCTTTTTTGGCTCCCCTTGATTGCTTTTGGCAATTGGTGCCACATGGAAAATGCTGCAATTACTCTTTTATTAGATGCTTATATGTTGTTTGTTTGGAATGGAAGGATTTAGTTGTGCCTAGACATGATACCATGTTTGTACAGCCTCTTTTGTTTATAAAGCTATACAGGAGAGCAAGGTAGATTGAATAGCCTTGCTTTTTTAAGGCGGTGGCAGGAATATACAGCAGATTGCAGGGTACCTTAGTGGCAACTGTAAATTGGGGGATACCTTAATCTGTAATCTAAATGATATTGTGTGGTCTGTTCTAAACGATATTGAATGAGAGACACTTACAGGAGGGGTAGAAATTCCTACAACTAATAATTGTTTATTGTTATCAATAGACGTTTCATAGGTTTTAGAACCATGAAAACTTGTGTTTTCTGAGGCACACTGATACTGGAAACTATAGAGAAAATAGAGTGTAGTTTTGTTTACATTTTGCACACTTCCATTCCTCTTGGAAAATAGTGATGATTTTGATATAACCAACTCTTCGTTATTTCTTTGTTAAACAAGGTTATTTTATCATATTGTGGATTCTGATGAAGTCAGTACAAAGATTTTAATGGAGTTTAATAAAATGAACCTTCCTGGAGAAGTAACTTTTCTGCCTCTTAACAAGCTGGATGTTAGAGATACTGCTTACCCTGAGACGAATGTGAGTCATTATATTTATGTCAATGATTCCCATCCCCCAGTGAAGTATTTAGATTTATGTTGTTATTTAAACTACAGATGCTATTTATTACTCATTGGTGCGTCTATACATCGCCCTGCAGCGATGCAGTGATGCACTATGGCGATGTGCAATGCGCTACGGTGATGTAATGATCACGTGTCTACACGTGATCACCAGCTACATTGCCATAGCTGCATGCTCCCCAATTATAGCGTGCTGCTACAGTGACGTAGTGGCAAAATCTAACCGCGCTGCACATACGGTGCAGTAACCACCAACACTACACCTTTTGGAAGTACTAAATCACAGTGCCGTAGTAGCGTTGCCATGTGGCAACTTGTAGATGCAGCCATCTTGTTTTATTATTCGTTGTTTTCAGAGTTGCGTATTAATGCTTCTGTATTATGTCATGATATGATATCCCAGATCATTTTGTGTAAAGAAGTTATAATAACAGATATAATGACATAATATTTTTGGTGAAAAAATACACGCATAGTTAAACGCACTATAGCAGCCTGATCCCGTTCCCGTTAGTCATTGACAGATGTTCCGTTTGCTTCAATGAGAGTAGGAACAAGCTCTCAGTCTGGGCCTTCAAGACTTTAAGAATTGTTTACACCTAAACTGCATGTGCAGGATTTCTGGTTTATTTAGGAAATGTTTAATATGCCTAGTGTCTTAATTGTTTATATAAAAGTGATCATGCGGATCATCCATAATGTATATACAATCAGAGGTATTATAAATGTAACTTATGATGGCACACACAATTTGACTCAAGTTCTAAAAGCTCTTTGCCTGTGAAGTGTACATTGTGTGTTAATTTTCTGTATAAGTTCTAATGCTTTATTTCCTTAAATTAAAAAATACGGAAGGTCTTAATATAAATTAGCAGACCTTACTAAAACTTGGAGGGCATAGTTTATTTAAAACTTTAGGTATTTTAACATTTTTCACTTGCAGTTGCCCTGTACGTGAGTGCAGTGCTTTAATATTTGTGCCCTATGAATTCAGCCTGTTGTTGTTATCATACTATTGTTATTGATATGACTGCTACATTTTCAGGATGCTATTCCTATGATCAGTAAACTGAGATACAATCCAAGATTTGACAAAGCCTTCAAACATGTTTTTGGAAAGACTCTAATCTGTCGTAGCATGGAGGTATCTACCCAGTTGGCTAGAGCTTTCACTATGGATTGTATTACTTTGGAAGGTATGTACAGAGTCATAAAAATTACATTGTAGTAGGAAAAGAGGGCCACTGGGGATTGAGGTTCTTTGAAGATAGCTTATTATTGTCCTAGTTTTCTTTGTAAAATGTGATAATTTAGTAACTGACCTGGTAAGCAAGGTTAGACAAACTAAATGTCAATACAGCTATGATGTCAAAGTACAAAATCCTTCTGTAAGTTCCTTAAGCTTTTTTTGATTTGAGGTGTTAAGTCAGTAGGAGTCTCTTCCCATCCTAGAGGCTTACGAAGTGCATTAGACTTGTATCCAAATTTGTATTCAGCTTAGCCAGTGTCTGTCCCTAAGGTATTGAGAGCTGATGCTACTAGAATTAAAACACCTCCCATGGCATGAAAGGCAAGTTGAGTACTTCAGCGTACCAGTAGCACATTTGTGCAGTATTACTGCCTTGACTAGGCATCTTCCTGTTTTGGGAAAGGAGTCTCCCTAGTAGTCATTCTGCTACTTTTATTCCCTTTGCAGTATTTCTCAGAATTGCTCCTTTACATCAGTAGTTTCCAACATTCTTGGACTTGAGGCATGCCCCTGGAGTCTTGGCATCTGGCTATAGATTTTGTGAATTGAGTGGCACCCACTTTCAAAAATTGATTTATGTATTATAGGACTTAATACCTTGCAGAAGGGCTGGGCAGTTGGGGTGGGGCGGCATCCAGATGGGGACAAGTCTGAGCCTGGGCTTTTATCTGCTTCTCTCCTCACACTTTGTGGCACCCTTCAATGGCTCTGACAGCTCCCCAAGGTGCCACAGCACCCTAGCTAAGAATCGCTGCTTTCCATGCTCAAGAGAATTATGACTAATTAGTATCTGCAGTTCTCTGATTCATTGCTTGCGAACAGTCGCACCACAACTTTTCCTTCTGATTTTCCAGAGTTTATTTTTAATGGCTTTTAAGGTTGAGAGAACCGAAGGGCCTCTCAGCCCACAGTCCGTTCTATAACCAGGAATCTAAATGTTAGGAACCTAGCCTTGCATGGCTCAAATGGCCACCCATTTGAAACCTGGCCTTGCATGGCCAGCCTGGAGAGGGTTCAGAGGAGGGCCACCCGCTTGGTGAGAGGGCAGCAGGACAGGCCCTACGAGGAAAGACTGACGGACCTGAACCTGTTCAGCCTCAGCAAGAGGAGGCTGAGAGGGGACCTGGTGGCTGCCTACAAGCTCATCAGGGGAGATCAACAGCAAATAGGTAGAGCCCTTTTCTCCCCTGCACCGCCTGGGGTGACGAGGAACAACGGTAATAAGCTGATGGAGAATAGGTTTAGGTTAGAGATCAGAAGGCAATATTTTACAGTTAGGGTGGCCAAAATTGGAACCAGCTTCTCAGGGAAGTGGTCCTCGCCTCTACTGGTGTGGGTTTTTGAGACCCCGGCACCCTTTCCTGCCTGTGGCAGGGGGTCAGGCTAGATGATCTGTTCAGGTCCCTCCTGACCCTAGCTACTATGAAACTATGAAATAAACTCCTCATCGGCAGAGTTTTAGCATACATGTGCGCAGATGGCTAGGCAGAGGCAGCTCTCAGAACCACAGTTTGTGGCAGATTAATCTAGGTTAGGCCTGGCAATCTGTGGGTAAAATTTGAATTGAGATGGCAATTACATGTAAAGAATTAAGTTGGAAGACCCTGGTACAAAGCACGAGGTCTAAAAACAAATTTTAGTTCAAGTTTTCGGGGGGTTTTGTTCGTTTGTTTTTTAAAGGACAGATTTAAGCTAATAAAACCAGTTGAATTGGTTACTACTGAGAAGGTGCTAGGGACCTGCTATTTTGAGCAATTTAAATCCACTTTTAAAAACAATACAAAAAACCCCACAATTTGACTTCAGCATGTGAAATTTAATTATAAATGTTAAATGCCCATCTCCTTTGAATTGTATAGGATCTCTCTAGAAAAATTAGCAGTAGTTAAAATATAAGCATAACAGCTTTAAACATTATGTAATGTGGGCATGTATTACACCATTCCATTTAATTTTGTTACCTTCCTAGGTGATCAAGTCAGCCATCGTGGTGCTTTAACTGGAGGTTATTATGATACAAGAAAGTCTCGACTTGAACTGCAGAAAGATGTTAGAAAGGCAGAAGAAGAACTTGGTGAACTTGAGGCAAAACTTAATGAAAATTTGCGCAGAAACATTGAAAATATCCTTTCTGACATATTTGTTCATGTTTTTGGGAAATATTGCGTGATTACATGACTATTTGACAATGAAGATGATGAGGGAGAAATAAGTTGTGCGGATATGTTGTGTTAGGAGTCAGCTGGTAAGTGGTGCTGGTAAGCTGTTATTTATTCCCCATACTAGCCATTTATACAGAGCAAGGATTAAAGTAGGAAATAAATTCAGCACAGTATAACTCACAGAGGAATACCTTCTTAATAAATTTGTGTACCAGATTAATAGAGGTTTGTATTGTTGGAGACATGAATTTCTAGTATAGCACAAAAAAATCTTGGCTATATTAATGGAAATTCATAGTATGGATAGTGCTAATAGATTAACAGATATTCTTAAATGATTTTAATTGTCAGTGACCAAGAGGTAGCAAGGTGCTTATAAATTATACTTTAGAATGATATTTAAATATACCATTTATGACATGTGATTTTTCTAGTTTATAAATCATTTCTTCATTTTTATACACTATATAAATTATAATTGAGAAAATAATATTATATTGTGCAGAATTTCATGTACCATGGTTTATGTATTTGGGATTAAGGACAAACTGCTTCAATCAGTTATAGTCTTTCAGAAAATATTATGTTTCTAAAGTATTGAGACTGAGTGGGGGAGTCCAACTTCTTAAAATTTGTTACCGTTTAGTGGCGCCCAGATTTAATTGTGAGCATTCTCAGTGTTTAAAATTTTTGAAGTGAATTTGTTTTTCATAATGTCTGCTTTTCATGGTTGTTTTTCTCATAGAATAGGCTATAGCCATAGCAAGACACTGTAACATGAAAGTAGTCTGTATTTGAATAGGTGTGATATATCATATTTACTCAGTTCTAAGGCTGAAGACATCTTTTCCCTATTCAGCGAGGAGGGAAAACAAAGCCTCATCTGAACGGCAATTATCAGACGGCTCTAGCTCTGAGGAGCAGCCAGCCGCAGCTGGGGAAGACGATCAGCAGCTTGCAGGGAGGAACCTTAAGTGGCTGCTCCCTGCCCGGCTCCATTCTCCCAGTGTCCCGCCCCGACAGGGAGCAAAAACCTGTGCGCTGCTGATGGTGTCGCTGGTGAGCTAGGCCCGTAATCACTACAAGATTGTCCTGTATTAGATTTTTAATATCAGTGTAGTTTTGTCCTACATAATGAGATTCTTTTTCCCATTATTTTACTTGTGTATATGTCAAGACTCTGAGAAGTAGCCCAATTCTTCCTTTAATTCTTCCCATTTCTTTATACCTCTCTTGTGTTACTTTAAATTTCTTTCAAAGATAAACATTTTGTTTCCTCATAAATTAAGTATAAAATTTGGTCAGCCGTTAACTTTGCATGTGTGGTACTTTTTATAGAATAGTAGCAAGGGAAATATTACAGTTGGATAGCATCTGTTTTAAAAAATAAGAACGTTTAAGTTATTTTTCTAAATTCCTCATTAAATAGCTTTTGTAAACCTGAAGCTCTGTAGTCGTGACAAAACAGCTGTGTTTTATAAGCCTGCAAATTATACCCTTCTCAAATTGTTGACTAATATATCAGATAAAGAGTTGACAAGCTGTCTCAATATATGGCAAAGCGCAGTGCAGTGCAAGTGACTAACGTTGTCGATGTCGTAGCTACTGAAGAGAAATTCAAAAGAAATTAGTAAAACTTTTAAGGCAGAGTGAATCATGATGACTTATTCTTTCCATGTGTAAATAACACTTGTATGTCTGTAGCACCTTGTTGACATTAAAGCTTTTCAGTAATATTTAAAAAAAAAATATGGAAGAAGCCTTTCATTACTTGGGGAGGTGGAAGGGGTCTCTCTTCTTGAAGGTAAATGGTTGTCTCATTCGAAGCAATGGCAAACTCCTGTTGATGTCAATGTGGGCAAGATTTCACCTCTACTCTAAAACAGAACTGTCCAGCTGGCAGTCTGTGGGCCTCTTGCAGCCTGCAAGTGGTTAAATTGTGCTTCCTGGGGCTTGTCAGCACACTTACTGGAGCTGCTGTTCTTGCATAGTCCCAGAACGCAGAGAGTGAATGCTACCGCTGTTTGCCCTCCCACCTCTTGCCTACTGTTTACATTCAGGACCTTCAGGCACTGCTGGTGGCAAGGGAAAAGGGAGGGAACAGCAGTGATTTCCGACCCCCCCCAGTCACTTAAGCAAAGTTAAAATTGGGGAGAACTTCACTGTCTGAACCTTGATTCAGAAGGACCTCCTTGCTGCCTTGGAAACTTGGTTCTTGAGATTGGATTTTGTCAATTTCATGTTGTCTGAATTGGCTTAAATTATTATCAGGCATAGAATAGGATGAATAACGCCCTCCTTTTCTGTACTGTACTAAGTACATTGATAGGACTTAAATAAGATACTCTGATTTTTTAATTAAGAGTTAAGTGCATCTTTAGCATTCTTGATTACAGGGCTACATATGCTGAAATGTCTTCCCTGGCGATGCTTTTGAAGTAGCCTGTTGCATCTTAGATGAAATGACATAAACCAGCTCAGATCAGTTTTCATTTAAGCTCTTCTGTTTAGCCTGAAGGCTTTGTGTAAGAGAGCAGCTGAATGGGACTGGTTCTGAAGTTGCAATGTGGACATTTTTTGGTAGGGGGAGAGCAAACAGTGGGATAATCCCTTTAACCGTCTTGGGATAAAAATTGCCAAAAATTGAATTTAAAATTTGAGTAGAATTTTCCTTAGCACACTGTATGGATTAACAATGAAATTGACCAACTGATGAACCAGATGCAACAGATTGAGACCCAGCAGAGAAAATTCAAAGCTTCCAGAGACAGTATCTTGTCAGAGATGAAAATGCTGAAAGAGAAGAGGCAGCAGTCTGAAAAAACCTTTATGCCCAAGGTATGTATATGTCTGATTCTGTCATAGTTATTGACATTTGCTTGGTTGGTATCAGTTTATCGTGGAGCAGAGAGTAGAGACTTGTTTCCTGTCGCAATGAATGTAGTCTGGATAAACAAACACTAGAAAATGGACATGTTCAGAGCACTAGCGGCATTTATACACATACTTTTTTTGTCCTGTAGTGCGCCGGAGATCTGCCACTTTGGAACAGACTCGATTAATCGAGTCTGTTCTGCATGTGAGCTGATGCAAATTGCTCTGCACCATGTGCAGTTGTGCAAGTGGCGAAATGTGCGTCAGCGCGCGGAAAATGGTGGCGCTGCGCTTTTGAACTGAAGCTCCTTCTATGTGTGTTGGTTCAAAAGCACGCCCCCGCCATTTTTTCAGTGCTGATGCGCATTTTTCCACTCAACAGTAAGCATCGCAGTGCTGGGCACTTACATGTCTAAAAATATCCCTAGTGACCAAAATGTGGATAATGTCAAGCCACAGGTACAAAAGGATATCAAAGGGACTGACATAAATTAAACACGTTTATTCATTTCTTTTATACTTGTGTTGGGGAAACCTTCAGCTGAAGAAGGTAGTATTCAAGGGAGACACCTGCTACATGTTACACGCATTATGCCAGTTACTGGTAAATTGCACAATAAATTTAGATAGGTCACATGTGCAAAGTAATTATCATGCCATAAAAATGACTATCCAGCTATACAGCCAACCAGCTTCAAAGTTAGTGCTTGAAAATGTGTAACAACTCTATAGCTCGTTTCTCTCCAGCTTTAATCTGAACATGTAGCAGGGCCCTTAGAAAAAGTACTAGTGGGCTGGCATAGCTGGGGTATGATATTTGGACAGGTCTGTGGATTCTTTATAGTTTTCTATAAAGCTGCCACACTTGGATATACTTCATACAGGTAGGAAAAGACAGGTTTAGAGAAGTCTGGATGCTTATTGGAGAGATGGTTTCATCTAACATAATCTGATCTGTAGCAACGCAGCTTGCAAAGCTTGGAGGCAAGTCTACATGCCATGGAATCAACTCGGGAATCGTTAAAAGCAGAACTTGGAACAGACTTGCTATCTCAGCTCAGCCTAGAGGATCAGAAACGTGTGGATGCTCTTAATGATGAGATTCGACAGTTACAACAAGTAAGGAGAAGTAAGAGGAAAATGTCATGATGCAAAATACAGAATATTTCTTACCTGAAGACATGAATTCAATTAAATGGGCTTTTTATTCTTCCAGTATTCCTACCCTTGAAGGGTAGGGCACTGTCATTGATACTACACAGCTACATAGCTCTACAGTCTTTGAGCTTCAGC
>NW_005842046.1:255785-264390 GCF_000455745.1 Alligator sinensis
TTATTTCATTGCCTTCTGTGCTCGCTCTATATTGTATGTATCGTCTAAACCAAGCTGTCAGACATCTAGACATTTGCCTTGTGCTTATATTTAAGAACAAGACAATACCTTTCTTTTCTGCAGTAGCAGTTAAATTTGACTTGTTCCTACACCAGTTTTTGCAGCAAGGAAGGATATCTGAGAGGGCTCTTTCAGTAAAACCAGTATGGTGCGGAAAGAAATTTATTATTAAAATTGATCTTCTCTATATTTTGAATCCAGGTTACCGTATAGAGACACTAAGTTCTGATTTCATCTGGCCTTTTATAGGTGGAGAAATGCTTTGTTTTGAGAGTTTATGCTTTCAAGTTCTTTTGCTCTTTGCTGAGAACTGGAGTCTGATAAAGCAAAAAATGCAAGGGCTTCAGTAGCCTTTTTTTAAGTATGGGTATGTTTGGTTTTATTTGCTCCATTTTATTTCTAGACAGTTGCATAAAGTATTCATTCAATTTCTTAACTTAATATTACGTAACGGAGCCATCACTCTCAGGAGTTGTGCATTAAATTTTCACTTACTGTATTCTACAAACTTTTTCCCGTCAAAGAATAAGAACCTCTAAAGGGAGCTCTTGTTTCATGTGGTTAATATTCCTTCCTTGCTTTCAGGAAAACAGGCAGCTTCTGAATGAGAGGATAAAATTGGAAGGCATCATCACAAGAGTTGAAACGTACCTCAATGAAAATCTGAGAAAACGATTAGACCAAGTGGAGCAAGTGAGATTTTTATTTTCTTAGATCCATTTTTGTCTTTGCCTTTGGCTAGGTGTCCCTTTCCCATTAAATAGGCATCAGTGCCCTGCAGAGGATTTGTAACATTTGCATTGCCATTATTTTTCTTTAACCAATCTGCAACATGAACTGCAAATACAACTTGAAATACTTCTCAAATGTGTTGAAGTGTGATCTACAGAGTGCTTACGTACATTGTACCTCTGTGAGCTTAATTGCACAAGGTCACACTAACAGAACTACAGGAATGACCATGGAATCCCCATTTTCTTCTTTGTTGTTTTTTTTTTTAAACCTACATGCACTTTACAGTTACTGTGTTTTATAATACAGCTGGATACATTGGGCAAGACTTGTGGAAAATAGTGTGCATCTGCCATGTGAGTTTACTTGTATTCTTTGATTTAGTTAGGCTTGACACGATTAATTTTGTCCTGCAGGAGTTGAACGAGCTACGTGAAACAGAAGGGGGCACAGTTCTTACTGCCACAACATCAGAGCTTGAGGCTATCAACAAACGAGTGAAAGATACCCTGGCACGATCAGATGGTTGGTAATGTTATTTCTTTGAAAGCCTGTGTACAGTATTCATTTTGTTCAAGAATTGAGCCTAGTATGAGAGCAAGGGGCATCTAATAACATTAAGAGTAAAACTACTAAAAGAACATTTTTACGCTCTTTAAATTTGAGAGTTTGTTCTATGAGAGAATGCTGGGGCAGAGAATTTTGCAGGAACCGGAAAAGTTTTAAAATGCCAAGTTTCAGTTGTTAAAGATAACAGTGTGTAAGCAACATCCATAGTCATTCTTCAGGACATGCATCTCCTACTAATTATTGGACTTAGGATGACGCCTTCCTTATAAGCATATTCTTGCATAATTTTTTTGTATTGACTCTTCTAACCTATTAATAGTGGCTGCTGTCAGACAAGATACTGCATGTGGAGGGACCGTTCATTTAATCTGTGGTTAACGATCCTGGTCTTGGTTTCAGGCAAATCTAGTCTGTCTTGGGGCTTTGCATTAAATTTATGTGAAATTTAGATTCCTGTGGCTTTCATGCAGAAGTTGTTGGCTTAATTTGCTTTTCATGGTAGTAGTCTTGGTTTGCTAAACCAGTATGTTTCAAAATCATTTTTCCCCATAAAAGCTGCTAAAATAAAATGGCAGCAGAAAGTAGTCTTATGCTAAAACTTCATCAGTATAAGAATTGTTGCTTAGTAATTTAATTAAGTGCTCACTTCTCTTTGAGTTTTATAAAGCATTTAAAATACTCTTAATTTCTTTAAAGCTTTATCTCACTGAAGTAGGCTGCTTCCAATTTAAATATCTTTTCTGTGGTGGCTTTTATTGTTTCTTTGATAGGTTGTTGCTTGGATAATTACTGATTTTTACACAGGCATATAAACTTACCATTTTATTTTTATTCTTCTTAACATCTCAGATCTGGATAATTCAATTGACAAAACAGAAGCGGGGATTAAAGAACTTCAAAAAAGTATGGAGCGCTGGAAGAATATGGAAAAGGAACACATGGATGCCATTAACCATGACACGAAAGAACTTGAGAAGATGACTAACCGGCAAGGCATGCTTCTTAAGAAGAAAGAGGAATGCATGAAGAAGATCAGGGAGTTGGGCTCTCTCCCACAGGAGGCCTTTGAAAAATATCAGACATTGAGTTTGAAGCAGGTAATGTGTGTGCTTGGTCTAAAGACCAGAGTAAAAGAGGCCTTGCCACCCATCTTGAGTGTCAAACTGAAATAGAGCCGTAAGCCATCGTGATGTGTTTAATGTTTTTTCCTCTTACAGTTATTCCGTAAGTTAGAGCAATGCAACACAGAACTGAAAAAATACAGTCATGTCAATAAAAAAGCTCTGGACCAGTTTGTCAACTTCTCAGAACAGAAGGAAAAGTTGATAAAACGACAGGAGGAGCTGGATAGGGGCTACAAATCTATCATGGAGCTGATGAATGTGCTTGAACTCAGAAAATATGAAGCCATCCAACTGACTTTCAAACAGGTAACGTTGGAAACCATTACAAAAAGACTGCGAAACCAGAAAAAATTGGTTTTTGTTTTGCAAAGTAGTAATATTTGTAGGAGGAAATGGATTTAGTCCTTGTGTGTGGGGAGTTACAATTGCAGTAAAAGGAGTGGAAGACTATCTTCTAACCAGTGTGATTATGCAGTTTCTATTCTTAGAGTAATGAAGGCCTTAAACAAGTCAATATTTTAAACATAATTATGAATAGTGGAAGTGTCATTAATACTTTTAAATTTGTGTTTAAAAAAAAAAATCATTCACCCCAGATTCATGGAGCACTTGAGCACACCTAACACACATACCTTGTGTAAGACTGTTCTGTAGAACAATGCGTAGTATTAAACTCTGCCCAGCATAAGGATTTGCCTTTTTAGGATGGGCAAATCCTTTAATTCTCTTGGGATCTCACTGAGATTTGCTTTTGATATGAAGGTATTGGGGGTTAGGCCTCACTTCAGCCAGCGCAAAGTGCTCTTGTTGCAGCTGTCCAAGACCTTGCTTAATTGAAATACAATATCAAACCTCTTGAGGTCAGTGTCTTTTCATTAGCTATTTGGCTTTGGATTCTGGCCTAGAGAAGCAACAAGTATACCTTGTGACATTTGGTTGGTTGTGCATGTGATTTCTTTACAGTAACAAGACATATCCCTTTCTGTAGATCTTCCAAGGAAGTTGTAGAATACAAAATAAGCCCATTATTCTGCACTAAATTATAGGAATTATAAACTTGCTCTTTTGAATATGCTCTAGCATACAAGCGTGTAACTGCTGTAAAGATAACATGTTACCATGAGGTAAAAACAGCTCTTTCTTTGAATAGAGATGAACTGAATTGCCACTGACTTTGTTTTCCAAGGTGTCAAAAAATTTCAGTGAAGTGTTCCAGAAGCTAGTACCTGGCGGCAAAGCCACGCTGGTAATGAAGAAAGGAGATGTGGAAGGCAGTCAGTCCCAGGATGAGGGAGAGGGCAGTGCCGAGAGCGAGAGGGGATCTGGATCACAGAGTAGCGTGCCATCTGTCGACCAGTTCACTGGAGTTGGAATTCGGGTAAACCAGAATCTTTTGCATTCAGTATCTTTTTAGTTTGTGCATCCGCTGTAGTTGTAAGAAATGAACTCTAGAAACTGAAGATACAAGGTGGTTGATTTCTGTTCATTACGGTAGCATGTGATGCAGTGTGGTTAATACTTTAGAGCTAACTCCGTTCTGTGTCATTTTCCCAGGTGTCATTTACAGGAAAACAGGGTGAGATGAGAGAAATGCAGCAACTTTCAGGTGGACAGAAATCGTTAGTGGCCCTAGCTCTGATTTTTGCTATCCAGAAATGTGATCCGGCTCCCTTTTACCTCTTTGATGAAATCGACCAAGCTCTAGATGCTCAGCACAGAAAGGCTGTTTCGGGTAAAGGCTTTATTTTGTATTCTCTTTAGTAAAGAAGGTAATGTTCTGCTTCCCATTGCATATTGTTTCCTATTTTAAAAGGTATATGTCATTGCATATAAGGAATACAGAAAACCGACTGTTTCTTCAGTTGTTATCTTTGAACCTTTCTTGAAATGTCTGCAAAATTAATAAGTGCTTTGTGTAGTACATATGGTAGAGGTAATATCTTTTATTAGATCAGCTAGATTTTTAGGGAAAAAAAAGTTTATTTGCAGGCTTTTGGGTACAAACACCTTTCTTCAGGCATAGGAGAAAAGATTGTAAAAATTCTCCTAGGTAGAAATGAAAGTTCATACTTCATAGGAGAGCTGAAGATGTGGTAAAATCTCCTGTTTGGAACAGTTCATTTTACGCAGATCGGGCTCAGAGAAAAGTTGGAACAGTCTGTTTACCTCGAAGTTGTTTGGTGATGCACGGGATGTAGAGTCGTAGTTCCTTCGGGTTATGGTGTTTCACAAAAGACTAAAACGATGAAATGCTCTTTTGGGTGGGGGACAGTGTTTAAAGGATCTGTTTAAAATATGCGGTAGGAACATTACTGTTTCTGAAATGGGCAAGTTACCTAAGGAAAAACAAACACTTCTTTGCAGTCTGCACATCTTACGATTGAAAGAACTGCCTAGTAAATCAGACCACCTTCCAGCATATGGGGTGATATGCCAAGTGATGGAATTTGTTGCCATACATTGGATTTGCTATTACAATTTGAAATATAATTCAGATTTGTGGGGAGAGTGTGTTGGTTCCCGAAAAAAACCACCCCAAAAACCCAGCAACTGCCTATCTGTTGCTTAACATGAACAGTGTCCTACAGTACTGAAAATATACCTGGTTTAAAACCATTATTATTTTTCAGATATGATTATGGAACTAGCTGAACACGCCCAGTTCATTACGACAACTTTTAGGCCTGAACTTCTCGAGTCCGCTGACAAGTTCTACGGTGTAAAATTTAGAAACAAGGTAAATACTAAAACTAAAATTGCTGCTGGTATTGGAGGACAAATGGGGCTGAGTTTACCGAGTAGGTTAGAGACTGCTTTGAATTTTGTTCAACTGAAAGATGGGGTGATACCACTGTCTAGAACATTTCTGTACCACCTTAGTAAAGTAAAGTACAGGACATGCTGTGGTGAGTCAGGTAGTACATGCTCACGGTGCATCTCGGGCTCAGTACTGATGCAGTCTAGACCTGCACTTGGTGTCTAACAGAACAAGAGCCATGTCACAAAGTCACTGTATGATTAGGGCGTATTCTGTGATTGGCAGCCCCCACTTCCTTTGGGGCCAGAACCATGACTTGAATGGCAAAGCTTTATTTGTTCACATGTGTCTGTAATGCATTCAGAACTGAGGTGTATTAGAGAGGCCTACATATTTAGTTCTGGCCATTGTCATGATTCCCTTCCTTGAAAAGACAGTAGAAACTGCAATTAGCGTAACCCTAATTTGCTGACATGTTATAGTTATTCATTTCTGATACCATTATATGCTCTGTTTTAAGCCTGCAGAAGGTGCCGCCTTTGCCCTCTGGGAGATTTTTTTTCATTAGTGTGTATTTGTTTGTTTCATCAGGTTAGTCATATTGATGTGATCACAGCAGAGATGGCCAAAGATTTTGTGGAAGATGATACCACTCATGGTTAAGTGGAAACATTGCCAGCTTGCTTGGAAGATGTGTATAGTGTGATGCCTACCCTAGGGAACTGTACATTACAATAGGAAATATTTAGTCATTGTTAAAAATAGTTTTTGAACATACATTTTAACCAAGACCACCAGAAGACTATTAGTTTCAAAGGAGCTTGAGTGCCCATTTTGTTCTGTTGCTGTATTTTATAAGATAACTGTTAATGTTACCTTTATACAGTACCCTGTAGTTCTTAAACTTGATCCCCACAAATCTTTTTGTAAAATGTCCTGTTGCTGTTTTAAACCTTTTCAAAAAGTGTTAGCTGTCCCTTTCTGACTATATAATTTTTATCATTTATATTGCCTCACTTGTTTTTTTAAATAGCTTCAATTAAACAATTGGTTTTATTGCTGTAATTCATATACATCATGTTGTGCAGTTGTCTCTTTTTTTTCTTCTTTGGACTGGTGGAAAGGGAATCTTCTAGAGTTAGGCATTTTATTAATCCCACATTTAGGAGCTAAAACAGAGCTCATTGCGGGTTGGGGGGGTGGGGGTTGGTATACTTCTATATCCCAAATGTATTGATTTTGAATGATGCACCAAACACATTTTTAGTCTGGCAAAAGTCTCGTTCTTTGTAGGACAGACCAACTGTAGCTCAGCAGAAGTTTACTTTGAGCTTGTGTTCATCAAAAACCACAGGTATTTTAATGGTTGAGCCAGAAACTGAGTGCAGTCACAGACAATACTGGCAAGTCTCAAAGGAGCGTTAGAGATGTGCAAGTCGTTTGTCAAAACAGACTTTCTATTTATCTCTGATTTATAATGCAAATAAGATTCATCTCCTCTACTAAGTAATATTGGAGCCTTGGAAATAGTAAAGTAATAATTCCTACAGCATCTTTTTGGTCTGTGTCAAAAGCTATATTGGTCACCCCTGAATGGTGCAATTCTGAACACCCAGACCCACAAGACCTCTAACAAAGAGGGTATTACAGAGTGTTTGCTGTAATTATTCTTCTGAAATTTAAGGCTTGTCTTCATCCATTACTTATTTTTTATAGCCAGGGACTCATATATGCCAAGTTATTTAGAAGGAAACTGTTAAGTAATAAAATGGGATCCTGGACTAGTCTTAAAGCACTGACATGACATCTCATTCAATAAATGACAGAAAGGCTTTATTTACTGCAAGTACTCAAGGTTAAATGAACCCAAACCAAAGCAAAGTCCAGTATTTAGCTATAAGGTGATAATTTCTCACCAAACAGGCAACAGAGAGGCAGTCTGTTTTCTTGGCAGCTTCTCCAGGTGTGGATCCTCTCACCAGAAGAAAGCTGGGCGTGGCTGCAATTCTTGTCAGAAGGATCTGTCATTCTTGAAGTGCCCTGTTATCTGTTTCGTTCTTCTTATACCCTTTAGCTCAGCATCTTCAAAGCATTCTTGTAGCGTAAATCAAGAGAGAGAGAAGCCCCAGCAGTAACTGGCAGGGAAATCCTGTTAATCAAACTGCTCATTATTGGTTATCAGAAAGTTCCCATTTGAATGAATTACTACTAAGTTTTGGAACGTATCAAGAAACTGAGTAACACCCAGGAAAAATGCAAGGTTTTTGAAGTCATCCTTGAAAGATCAAGAGAACCACTAAAGCAAAACAAAAGTAAATTGGGAGGAGACGTCTATCACATATGGAGAATGACTGTTCCTGCACGTAAGCACGAGTTAATTGAAAAAGAAATATTTACCATACTAACTAATCAAGGATAGACATTTTACACAGCTACATAGCAAACTCCTGGGAGCCTGCTTAAAATCGTCATGAATATAGCAAGATAAGCTGGAAGGTAATACCTCATTATTTCTTCTCAGATGGCCTAGCCACGAATTCACATCCTCTTGCACCATGCAATTAGCATCAGTATTTTGTATTTTAACTTTTGTGAGTAGGCCCCAGCTTAGCATGAGTTTCAGAGTCATCAAAACTATACGTACTGGATTAAGGACTAATAGATATGGCTTCATCCACAAAAAAATTCTTAGGACTGTTTCTTGTGTGTTCCAGCAGCAGTTTGTACTACAGCAGCTTTACAAATCAATGCGAGTGAAGTTCAGGTTACAGCAGTACAAGACCTTCTCATCCAGCAATATCCTTGTGCTGCTTCCCTTTGAAGCAGGCAGGTTCATAGTTTATCTAAAGGGGGGGTTTTCTAGCTAGTTCAGAGAGGATTGCTCTTTCCCCTCACGGACGGTAGACTATCGGAGGGAAGGTTCTTGAAGCTTCTTCATAAAAAGGCCAGTTTCTGGGCTTGACAGATTGTGGATGGGGCTGAAGATCAAATGTAAGGATACACTGGAAGTCAGGAGCCACTCAAAAGACAGGATCCGGAGGCAAATCTTCATCCTTCCATACTCATTTCTGTAATTGGATTGATGGTTCAGGAGAGAGTGTGTCCCAGCAGCACCTGGGCAACATCTTGCAGCTTAGTGGAGAAGTAGAAGTAAATCTGATTTTTATTCATTTTTTGTTATTGCTGAGGGCTACAAAGCTGGTACTACTTTAACCTTGAGTAACAATTTCAAGACCGGTACCAACAATAGATTATACCACTGTGGCATTTGAATAACCGGAAAGGTGGGACTAGATGCTTCAACGTTTCCATTCTGAAATGCTGCAGACCGTGCTAATCAAGAATCCAAAAAGGAAAGAGT
>NW_005842046.1:264400-279044 GCF_000455745.1 Alligator sinensis
TTGAGGGACTGAAAGAGTAAACGCAATAAAAACGTTTTCTGCATCCCTGAGGAAAGTGTTCAGGGCTTCTCACAAAACCACTGTCACTGTGATCTGTATTAGGCTCATCACCATGAGTATGTCTGGAAATACAGAAAAACCTATTCTTTCTGTGAAGCCATGCAGCGTAATGAGACTGTTAAGTCTATTTTTGTCAGCCTGTAAAAAAGTCTTCCAGGTAAGAGAAGATGTATATCTCTGTTTCAACTAAAATACAAGAAGCAGTTCAGGCAGACTTGTGACCAGAACAGAGGTGCATGAGACTTGTATTCACCACGTAGCTGAGCCATCATGCATTACAAAGAGGACTGTGAGGAAATTCATTGCCGGTGTTTAAAAATTATTTTGATTTACTGAACGTATTTTACAGTACTTCTGTCACTGCTTGCCAGCCTAGGGAGCAGACAGGCATTCTTTCAAACTCCTCAAGCCACCTAGAGCCTATTCCCACAGCCAGGGATATTTGTATTAATACTTGTGAACTGAAGGATCAAGTATGTGGTACCAGTGCCTTTGACTATGCTGCCATTAGTATACTCGATGTCCTCATCTAGAGTGCCGTCTTGTAAAGCAGCCAGGGAAAGTGATATACATATACTGCTGCTATAGGGCGGGGTGGGAGTTTATGAAATAATTTGGGAACTGAAAACTGGTGCAGAAGTAGCTTTAGCCAGTGGTAGGAAGTCAAGTGCTTGGAAGAGGACTTCTTTTCAGAAGCTTCAGTAAACCTGAGACTGAATTGCATACTATACAATTCAGTCTGTGCTGACAAACTAAAAAAGCTTTTCTTATACTTAACGAGGTGAGGAGGTATCTGGAGAAACACTAGAGATTAACAAATGAGAATGCAGAGGCGTCTGCTCTCCTTTTCAAAGCAAATCCATTAGTCTTTGCTAACATTAAAATGATTTAAAGTTTCTTTGCCCCAACGAAGGAGGGGGGGGGGAAAGCATTTGGGAGGAGAAATTCCCCCAAAAACCCTAAATCATTTTGCTTCAAATCAACACAAATTCTTGATATAACCAAGGTGATTTGAACCTCTGTGTGCGAGTACTTGCAAGAACTGTCGTGGTGGTCTGCTCTCTGTATCCAGAAAAGTCCAGCTGGGAGAGACGGTCAGAAAGGTACAAGGCAAAAGTCTCTTGGAATTGACCTAATACCTGGGGAGGGCCCTGGCAAGCGGGTAAGGGCCCAGGGGGAAGTAGCCTTATGGGCTGGTCTTCTGGGTAAGCATGTCAGATGTGGGAGAAGAATAGAAGACAGTCCAGGGAGAGAGCAAGCACCTAGCACAGGAACAGACCGTAGCTGTTTGGGATCCAGTCCAGGTGTCCCGCCACAGAGTAAACGTAGGCACTGGCACAAATTCTTCAGATTTCCCATTGTGGGACTCGATGTTTCCTTTGAAGGGGCGAAGCTGAATGTAACCTGGGTACAGAAGTAAGCCCTGAGAAGCAACAGCTCACTGAAGCAGTGTCTTGTGGCAGGAGTGCCAAAGGATGTCCTGCCGTGTTGCACCTGTCCACAAAAGGGTGTGCTGTGCAGTGGGTCACCTGTCTTAAGGAAGGAATCTGCTGTCTTTCTGCGCTGCTCATATAAAAGGGTGCAGAAGAAAGAAGCTGAAAGCTTTGCCCCTCATCCCCAATGGCACAGAAGGCACCTCACGCTTGGCTCAAGGTCCTACTACGTTCGCAAAACAAAACACTCAATCTCTTGAAACAAGGGCTCCCTACTTGATCCAGATCCAGAAAGTGTAGTTAACAGCTAGAGAATCAGAATTGTGTAGTTAACACTCACTTCGATGCTTCTTTAGTATACGGGAAACGAGACTATCTCATTGATCTGCTTTAATTTATATTTCTGGTGAGAAAGAGAACAGGACCGAGAACCGACCATTAATACACTGCATAATCTCTAGATGCAAATATCTATGACTAGAATCACAAATGCCCGGTGAGCTCAGCTACCCCAGAGTCTTTCCAGCATGGAGGACTGGAGTCCTGCATCAAAGCAGCTTAGACGAGCAGGTAGCAGCTCTGGTGGGTTTCTCTAGGCACGCACATCGGACTCTGCATCGGGTCAACATTAAAATAACATCTGACAAGCCCACAGCTGGCCTTTCTGGTTGCTATTTCCATCTATTCAAGGACCCACAATACTGTTACCATGAGGGGGAAAAAAATCTAGTTCCAGAACTGTTTCAATTCTAGGTAAGTTCCCACCTCACCCCCTTCCTTTGCAGCTAGTAGGGAAAAGGGCCTGCTTTGCAGATTTCATGGAAACCGTGAAATCTGGGATTGTCTGTGAAATCTGCTAACTCAACACGAAATATAGATAGAAAATAAAATGCTGGCTCTCCGGTGGGAATCGGGTCCTTGCTACTGGGAGGGGAAGGCGCCAGGGAAGCAGACAAGATAGCAGCTGCCCTCTCATCTCTCCTCCCTCTGCCAGGGCCTCTCCACCAATCGGTGTCGAGAGACGGAGCCGCCAGCAATCAAAATGGCAGCTTCTCCCTTCCCCCTCCAGGTCCTCTCCACCAATCAGTGCTGGGGGCAGGACTGGCACAAAATGCCCAGGAAATTGGCTCTGCATGCTGTGAGTGGGCCACAAAAACCCCTTTGTCTCTCTGTGATTTGAGTAGGTCTCTAGAAATAATTCTCCATCAATTTGTTGCGATTGTTGACTCCCCTCTGAGAGGGTGTGAAACAGGTATTGCAAGACTTTGAAAGCCCCACCTAGGCTACGGAGGAGGGCATGGGCTAATTATGCCCCCTTTTGCTTTATTCTAGCCTAAAATAATAATGGGTCTCTGGGTTCCATCAGGTAAGATTAAAATCCTGTACCGAATTTCGGAAACCGTTTGTAGCATTCTGGGGAAAATCCTCTGGCTTTATCAGAAGAAGTTTGGCAAAGTATTGCTATTTCTTTGCAGATGCCCGTCGGATAAAAGTGTTGTCGGTTTGTTTCCCAAGTAGTTCTTTACATGATCAAGTTCTTGCTGTCTATCGAGGGAATTCCTGCCTGCTTTTCCACTTTGGTGATACTTATCTTTTTCTTCCCTACTTCTGTGATTCACTGTCCGCTACTTCCTATTAGTGATGAGATGAGAATCTGTGGAAGGATGAATAATTTCTTATCTCTTAATTTGCTTCTCTCTACATTCAGTCCATCTGGTAGCCTGGTAAGTGACTGGAATACAACTTTTTTGTTGTTGGTTTTTTGTTTTTTTGCAAAAATATTTGTGTGTGTGTGTGTGTGTGTGTGTGTGTGTGTATTTCCACCTTCAACACTGCCAGGTGGCCTCTGTGGTTCACTTGGCAGCTCAAAGCACACTAAAAGCTGGTTACACAGTTTGCACCGCGTAACCACATGCCATGCACCTGTCTCCATACCCCAACCCACTGCCCTCCTCAGAGGGTCTACTGAAAAAGCCTATGCCAACTCTTAACAATTTGGAGTATTTCTCTAAAGGGAAACTTAGGCCTGTATTTATTTTGAGGTTATTCATATGTTGCTGTCACCAGGCTAACAGTTGGTGGTTGGAATATTTCTGCAGCTTCAGCCAAACTCTTGTGATGGCTTGGGCAAAAGGGGCAGGGCCTAGTCTGCAGCTGCCTGCAAGCAACCCTGGAAACTCTCCCAGGTCCCCAGACTTGAGATATCACTCACTGGTGAAGAATAAGAGAAGGTGCTAAGAGGAAATGATCAGGTAAGAAAGTTCTCCTTCCCTGCTGCCCAGACACTCAACAGCGCAACGTGGAACTTGGATGCGGTGTGCTCGGAGAATTCAACACGTCTCCAGCATGGTCGCAGATCTATGCGGTGTCTCGTTCTTTAACGTAAATGCCTAGTATCCAAAGCATCAAAAAATCTCCTATCCAGGTGCATAAAATATTGTGCAGTTGAAGAGAATAGAGTACATTAGAGCTCATAATTGTAGCCCCCACCCAAATGTTACGGGGGGGGGGCATCCTAGAAAACACCTTCAGCTAGGAGAGAGAGGATATGCAGAACCAGCCTCCAAATCCTCAGCACAGCAGACCTGCTTGGAGTGATAGGGAAGTGCCGCGTGCAGCAGTCTCCACGTTCCTGCGAAGTCACACTGCTTCCAACAGGGAAGGCAAAAGAGACTTTCTGGTTTGTGCCATCTTTTTTTATCTTATTTATTCTGTAGCTCTTTGCTTTAAGGATCCTAGGATTGGGGAAGAAATGATGCAAATCTATTACCTAGTCATTTCTTTTCCTAGGTGTCTGATCTAGGAGACAGAAGACAGTTTTATTTTTCTGTCTCTCTCTCTCCGTTGTTGGCATGTTTGAAGCTGAAGTGACAGGTGTGAGAGCGGTAATGAGCTTCTTGTGTTAAGTATCTCTGAGTGATCTTTGATCAGGTGGACATGATTGCTTTAATCCCAGAGTTTCCTCACCACACACAGAGCTATAGATATATCCAGAAATTCAGAGGGACTGCCATACAGCTTGGGAGCTGCAGATTCTGGGAGACATTGATCCCAGAAAGGAAAGGAGCTCTATTTAATAACTAGCATGGACACTTTCCTAAATAGGTGAAAATACAGGAAAAGGGACAATGACGTGTCTAGCAATAATTTAGTACCCTTCACTTCCTTTCTGTTGTTTTTCATATGGAAGTTGGAGTCCTCTTTTATGGCTCTTTAAAGGTGCACAGTAATGTGGCTTCCTATTTATATCCAGTCATGTGCCTTGCTCAGATGTATATTTCTTCAAGCTGTAATCACAAATTGAAAGAGTCGCCACTACAAAATGGTCTTCAGGCTGTTTGTAAGGGAAGAAGTGATTTCAGTGAAGAAAAGAAGTCAAGAAAGTGGCTTCCACTAGAGATTTGACTTTAGGCAGGTCTGTCCAGAGCCCTCTCTGTCTTTCGAGACCTCAGTCCAGTGGCCTGAATTATTGTTCTGTGCTGAAAGGGGACACGGGTACAGTAGGCAGTAAGTGCAGGCAATAGACAGGATGTCTTTCCACTGGCTCCAGGAGTTTAATAAAAGCAGTGGGAGTTGGAGACTTTTTTTTTTATAGTGCAAATTATATGGGCTCATGTGCAGACTCCCTGACTGTGTTTACAAGATGAGAGCATGTGAAAATGGAGCTCTCCAGGGTTTAAATGCAAATTTAACCCCGATACCACTATCTTCCTAAATGTTCCAGACAGCCACATAATTCCCTATACTTTTATAATGTCAGCCACAGCTGCCCTCATGTCTTAAAAACAAAACAAAACAAAAAAACCCATGTGTGTGGGGCACGGGGAAGAAGGAAACGTGGAACAAAAATGCTTTTTGCTTCTGTATGCAAAGTAGGCAAGCAAAAAAAGGGAATGAAAATTAGACTATCTGGCTTAATGTCCATTGTAGGATGTTCGTGCCTGAGAGTGTGTCTACTCTTGAGTATGCCTAGGTGCTCTCCCCTGTACCACTCTATCATCCATACTAAAAGCCTCTAAGCTAGTTTCTCAGGGCAGGTACAGCCAGAGCCCCCCAGTTATGAGCACGCAGGTTCCAGGTTTGTGACCGCTTCGGTTGCTACTCACCCCACCACGTGGCCACTTCAGTGGATTTGCAACGTAGCTCCAGTGTAAGTTATAGGGCCCGAATACGGGTAGGACCTTTCCACTGGCTCCTGTGTCTTTCTGTACACAACCCCTGCTGCCCTCTGTTCCTCAGAAGCTGGAGGGGCATTTATAATATGACCCCATTCAGTGTCTAGCCCCTCATCTTCCTCAAGTACTTCTCCAGGCTGCCAGCACAACCCTTGCCAGCTAAACCCTGCTCTTCCAAGCAGTTAGCTATTTGCTGGCAGAGGTGTGTGTGTGTGTGTGTGTGTGTGTGTGTGAAAAATATGCATGTTGGTAAGTATGTAGAGGAATATTTGGCATGCCACTATTTCAACCACAGTACCAGGAGTATTCTTCATCATCATGCCAGTTGGAGCCAGCTTTCTCATCTGCATATTCATAGGACCAGGTCACAGTGCCTAGAGTGTGTCAGGCATCTTGTGCAGTTATATCAAAACAATAAGGAAGTCCAACACCAGCAACGGACCTATTTTCATGTCTCTGTTATACGTGGATTGACTAGGCACTTACCAAGTGGTCCAAGCACCAGTGCTGCTGACTTCCACAAATCACTTCTATGGGGGAGCCGTATTTACAGAGAGGGAGACTGAGAAAGAGGAAGCTCCTTTTGGATGATTTCCAGTGTGTGACTGACTTCTTCAATGTGAAGGCAACCTGGCACAGCCCTGCAGTGAGCTATTCCAACCAGATTCTTCCAAGGACATGTTTTTGGTGAGGTCCTGTTTGTTGGGAAGTGTTGCTCTGTTTGTTGTTTTAAGGGAAGTTTTTGTCTATAGAGGAAGTAAATGGCCAACATATCCACAATTAGGGTACATGGTGTGTTCCCTGGGACATAACTGTCTACAGTTAAGGGCAGAAGTTGCTTAATGGATTTACGCAGCAGTTACTGTCCTTCATCTACTGCCTTGCTCCTCCACCCATCCTGCCAGTACATGTGATACAGTCCCATCATGTATTCAACCCCCAGACCTTCACTGTACAGCATAGCAATTTATGTACCAATTGTCTAGAGATTTTTCACATGCCCTGCAGTCCATTTGTGACTTTCATACCCAATTACTCAGTTAACAAGCAAAATATTGATCGCTTAACCTACAAACACAGCAGACTCACTCTGGGTTCTGAAAAATCCTTTGGTTGTTGCTCTGCCTGTACATTATCAGCAGTAAATGTTCAACCAACAGAATTTTAGCAAACCATTTTGCTGGCATGTATAAGGCTAGATGTCATCCACTTTCCTCTTGAAACTGTTTTAGATCCGCAGTGCTGTCAGTTTGATTTTGTCAGGGAGAAAGGGGGACAGGCACATAATGCATGGAGTCTGGTGCAATTATTTTACTGGACATTTAATTAAAAGCACATTCATAATTATGTAGGTCACAGAATATGTTTTTGAATGTGTAACTGTGCATCTCCTACCAACCTCAGACATCTCTGTCAGTGGAGTCAAGTGGTGTCTGGATTCTGAATTCGGCTAAATTGTCCCCATCACAGATCATTTATCACTAGAGCACCTTAAAGCACTTCCTAAACAACAGTTTCTCCTGAAATGCACCAGGTTGTAGTAAATATCAGGTAATCAGGAGTGATTATCTTGGTTCCCTGGGCAACTGTGCATCTCCTAACAGCCTCAGAAAATATCTTCACTCTTAAAACTACTATTGATTAAACTCTACTGAAAACATTTATTGGGGTCATTCACTTCAAGCTGTCAAAGCTGTGCCACAATCAAAATGTGGATTTTCATCATAGGTGCTGATTACTTAAACCTGGGGGTGTCAAAGTCATCAGGCTTCATCAGTTGGATAAACAGCATCGTGCTGGTCTGTCTACAGGCTGAATCGGGCCCATGGACTTGTTCTGCGCATCTGATCCAGCATAAGTCCTGGACCGGCCATGCATGCCTGATGCAGTGTGCACCCTGACCTGCATGCAGTCCAGCATGCATGTAGCATGTGGGTCTGTTGGCTTAGAAATGGTATTTAAAGGTTTGTTTGAAGGGAATTGACTTATAGATATATGTATTAGAATGGTTCAGAATGGGCATCAGGGGTTAGTTGATTTCTAAAGAGCTTGGGTCTCTCTCACACAGAGTTTTATACAGCCTTGAAAGCAGACAGGCTGCCTAACACAACAAAGCCAATGGATGGGCACATAGCCTGGAAATTGAGGGAGTATGTACTACACTCCCCATAACAGAAGATAAGTGGCATCAGTTAACAAGGCCCCAGAGCAGGGGCGGGGCCTGAGTCCCGATTTTGGGGGAACAGATCAAATTAGGAGAAGGCCCGGAAAGACCAAATTAGTAGGTGTGCATGTGATGGGCTTGAAATGTATTGACCTAGACAGTGTGACCACAGGGAGACAGCCAACCAGAGACAGTCCTGAATGAAGAGTCATCAGGAGGGAAGGAGAATACAAAAGCAGAGATTTGAGAGTAACAGAGGGTCCCTCCCCATCCTGCCCTGGTCCTTCCTCATCCTCCAACCGGGTCCCACCCCGTCCCTCCTCCTCGTCCTCCTCCCTATCCTTCTCCTCCTTGAGAGGGGTTCCCCATCCCACCTCCATCCCCCAGGAAGGGTCCCTGAGGCCACCATGGACAGAGGGCATACCACCAGCCTGTCTCATCCACCCTACTGGAGGAGGGGTGTGGGCCTTGCCATCACACCTCCAGGCTGCTGACATGTGACGCCTGCAAGACAGCCTCAGAGTGAAGACTGTGTCCTGGTCAGATGTATGTTGACTCTGATGACATCCCTAGGATTTGGTATATGTATAGAATTGTTTGATTGTTTGTATTGTTTCTTTTCCGTTATCACTGTGTATCAATACATTTGCCTATTATCGAATGGAAAGGTCATGGTCAGTCTGAGGGCCCCAGAACAAGGCCTCTGGGTCCTAAATCCGGAGCCAACAGGTCCAGTCCAAGACCCACAGGCAGCACCACAGGCCAGATGATAGGGCTCTGCAGGCTGTATCTTTGACACCCCTGCCTTAAACTAGTTTTCTTTTCATCTCTAGAAGTATTTAGTTCTTCTACTGAGTTAAAGTTCAGGGCACTGTTATAAAGTTTCATTGAGCATTTTAAAACCATATTTTATTAAGTTTCAAATTGCAGTTTGGCTCTTTGATCAGCAGGCGGAGCTGAAGAGGACTAAACAGGCAAGAGTTCTTCATTAAGGGCAGGACTTGACTGTGTTTGCTGAGCACCAGGCATAAATAAAATCAGCAGCAAGAACAACAGTGAAAATAACAGTGGTGGTTGTTATGTTATTGTGTAGATTTATAGTTATTAATCCAGATAATGTAGAGCAAATAATTGTTTCACTATGGACCAGAAGAGAGTAAAACATCTGGGAACACTTCTCTTCCCTGGTTCAAAAATTATCCAAATCTTGGAGTTCTGAGGGGATATAACTGGCTAGGTCTGTGGTTTGACTGGTAGAATCACTTTCCAAAATAAACCTATTTCCCGTGTTCTGCAGAAGCAAAATGTAGCAGGGCAGGTATTCTTGTAATACGTTGTAGTGCGAAAAAAAAAAGCGGGTAAGAAATTAGGGAGGATTTTAGGAAAAGCAAGGGCTAAAATTGTTAAGTTTTGCTTGAAGCTAAAACAAACGGTGAGTTATAATTCAAGGGAGTTTCTTGATTTGTTTTATGAAGATAATTGTGCTTTTCCTTGTCCCTGCACCTGAAATATCAGGGCGCTATATACTCTCTGCTTACCTGTTTTTTTTTCTTTGTGGCAGAGGTGTGCCATGGGAGGGAACCCCTCATTAAACTTCTGCCACCCAATTGGAAGATAAATTATTATGACTTCTCTGTTGATCACAGATCATTTATCCCTAGAGTACATTAAATCTCTGCTAGGGCAACTGTTCTGCTGTTGAAATGCTCTAGGTTGTAGTAAATATCCTGCCCTCCCTTAGGAGAGATTATCTTGGTTCCATGGGCTTAGTGGAGCTATGACAATTTGCACTAGCTGCGACTCTGCTTAGATACTCTTTCAAAATATTCTCCTAGGGAAAGGTGACCCCAGACTCTGCAAAAGCCCTTCATTTCCAGCCTCTCGTCTCCATCCCATGTTAGACACCATGAAATCGGTGCTTTTACTGTTGCTATTGTACTCGGTATAGTATTTCCAGAAACAAAACCTAAATTGTTCCATGCGTGTATTCAGCGTAAATTGGTTTTACCAGAGTTGCTGCCTCATTTGTTGGTAGTTTAAATAGTGCTTTGTGGGTACAAACATCTCTGGCATAGGAATCTTATGCTGGGTGGATACATCTTCAAAAAAACTTCTTGACATTAGGGCACCACTTTGCTGGCCTGAGCTCACTTTCCTCCCCGTTACATTGAGCTTCGATACACAAGGAGATCATTTGGATTGAGATCCTTGGGCTATTGTTCTGCTGTGCCCTTTGCTCCGTGGCATCCCTGCTCTTTCTTCCTCTTCTATATCTCACGCTGCAGCCCACTACCGCAGCCGGCAGGGGGTGCCCTCAGTGCAGTACATGCTAACCTGTCCCTTGTCTTGCGTTGGACTGGCATTTTGATTCCTGTTTTTCCCCCCAGCCGTTTCTTATTAAAGTGGTGACGTTATCACTTGGGGAAGATCAATGGGTGGTAGTTTTCAGATTCCTCTGTTGCTGCAGTTTATGAGCTAAGTGTTAACTGCTTGCTTCAAGCAGCATAAACTGGGCGCAGCGAGCTAGTCCATTTATAAGCATGCTGCACTAGCATCAGTTTTCAGTGCTACTGAATCAGCAGCTGTTTCATGTTGCATTTCACTTGCACTAGAATTAGAATTTTTTTTTCCCCAGAAACTTCCAGCCCTCCCCCCCCCATATTATTTTTGTCAGAATTATTAATTAAACAGCATATTAATTCTCCACGTTTAGAAAAGCTTTTCCATCTGGGGAGAAGTCCAGAGAGGTAGTCTGTGAAGTGACACATAAGATCTCTGGATTTTGACACCTGACAACTGCCCGGCTTTCTAGAATCCTAATCTAAACCAGATGGGATTAGAATTTAGGGCCCAGCCATGCAAACTCATCACCAGCTACAGGAGTATCAGTCAGCTGCGGATTGCAGGAGGCTCACTGCTTTTGTGCTGTCTGATGGATGGCATTTCTGGATAGTGTCTGTGTCAGAAGCACAATATCTAATCACTGCTGACCCTCACTACAGATAGAAAGCCTGTTTGCTACCCACGGAGAATTCAATGAGTTTCTCCTCTCTACTTTTTGGAATGAAGCACAGGCCTGTGACCTTCATTGTTCAGATCCTCCAGAGAATACAGGAGTCTGCCCCAGCCTGCTGTATATAGTCAAATGTGGGAAATGCATTAAAACGGATAGTTCTCAAGCACACAGCACAACACACAAGAGGAGATTTGGCTAACAGTCTTTGAATACTGGTGGTTTTAAGAAGGTTGGTAATAGACTATTTTCTGTGACTGTAGGGGACAGAAGAAGTAACAGTCTTAAATAGTAACAGGGCAGATTTAGGTTGGATATTCGGAAGAACTTCCTAACTCTGAGGGTGGTTGAGCACTGGAATTAGGTTACTTACATAGCTTGTGCAGTATTCATCCTTGGAAAATTTTCAGAGCAGGTTAGATAAATGCTTGGATGAGATGATTCAGACAAGAATGATCCTGCCTTGAGCAGGGGGTTGGACTAGTAGACCTGAGGGCTTTTCCAGCTCTTCTTTTCTCCGATCCTATATTGTTTATATTATGGGGGGCAGGGGGGTTAACTTTGTAAAGAAGTAGTTCTTTTGCTGTGTGTTTTAAATTTGTAAAGAAGTGGTTCTTCTGTACTGCTTGCTTCCACAGTGATGGCACTAGCAGTGTCGACATCATTGCACGATGCTACTTCCAGAGGCAGCCCTGCTGATGAAACCCAAATTCTCTTCAGACTTGCCCAGACTTTGTGTGCCTGCCACGACAGTCAAAAGACCCAATGCATTTGGCAGTGCAGGTTTATTACAAGTTTTACTGCCTCAGGCGTGTTGCACTTTTGGTATCTTTTTCTGGATCCGGATCAAATTGTACCCGGTGTCGCAGATGCACAGGCAGAAAACGGTCTAGAGGGTTCTCCGGCTCCCCTGAGGCTGTGTGGAAAGTCCTGGAGGCAGTGACCATTAGGGGGTGGCTTGAGAGGGGGACCCATGTAAGAGCAGGAGAGGAGATGGTGAATGAAGGTCCCCCAGGAGGTTTTCACAGGGATGTTGAGGGCTAGGAGGCAGTCTGATAGGGTAAGGATTTTGTCAGTTTTGTTTTTTTGCTGTACTGTGTGGTCAAAGCATTGGGTTACTTTTTGTGATAGTATTTGTTCTTCCTTGCAGTAAGCCCTTTTGTTTTTTCTGTTCCCTTCCTGAAGTCCCTGTGGTTAATCATGATTTCTGGGCAAATGAATACTCTGGACACGCCCAATCATAAAAATCATAGGAAATTAGGGTTGGAAGGGACCTCAGGAGGTCACATATAATCCAAGCCGCTGCTCAAAGCAGGACCAGCCCCAACTACATCATCCCAGCCAAGGCTTTGTCTAGCTGGGTCTTATAAACCTCTAAGGATGGAGATTTCACCACCTCTCTCGATGACCTGTTCCAGTGTTTTACTACCTTCCTAGTAGCTAGTGCAGGAAGGCTAATCTGCTACCACATCTTCATCCACTCCCAGCGTGCTGCTGGAAGGAAAGTCAAGTACCCCAGGGCATGCATGATGCTAACATCTTCACTCTCTGCAAGAGAGATGAAGGTGATTGCATCAGCTATAGGGGCATGTCTCTCCTCAGAGTCACAGGCAAGGCTTTTGCCAGAGTCATCCTGAAATGCTTACAACAACTTGCTGACCATGTCTGCCCAGAATCACAGTATGGCTTCAGAGCAGGGAGATCAACAGTGGCCATGATAGTCTCTTTACACCAACTGCAAGAGTAACGCAGAGAAAAAAATAAGCCACTATACATTTGTTGACATGACGAAAGCCTTTGACACTGTCAGCAGAGCAGGTTTGTTCAAAGTCCTGGTAAAGATTGGATACCCCTCAACATTACTCAGTATGATACACTCCTTCCATGAAACATGCAGGTCACAGTTCAGTTTGATGATAGGTTTGAGATGAAGAGTGGAGTGAAGCAGAGTTGTGTTATCCCACTCTTTGGGATATTTTTCTCTGTGCTGCTGCACTATGTGTTTGATGGCTTGGAGGAAGGCGGCATATACTTTTGCACAAGATCAGATGGCAAACTCCACAATTCATCACGTCTAAAGGCAAAAGCGAGGCACATACTCATTAGTGTGTTCCTTTTTGGTGGCAATGCTGCACTCGCTGCCCATGAAGAAAGCCAACTACAAATGCTCATGAATCGTTTCTCCCATGCTCGCAAGAGGTTTGCCCTGACCAGCAACATTAAGAAGACTGTAATCCTAGGGCAGGTTGTTTGCCAGTCACCATCTATCAGCTGTGACAACACACCTCTCAAAGCAGCGAACAAGTTCTGCTACCTTGGACCCACAGTGAGCGACGACCTATCACTGGATGAAGAGCTAAATGTGTGCATTGGAAAGACTGCTACCACTTCCACTAAGCTTGCCAAATGAGTCTAGGACAATACAGGGTTTTGTCCCACCCATGTCACTTCCCTGTCCTTTATTGGGCAACGGAGAACCAGTGCAGCACTGTGATTGATCTCTAGTAAACCTGGAGAAAACCAGACATGGGCTTGCATCAGAATGCCAAGCCCAAAAACATTCGACCTTTTTCTGGTTGGGTCTGTCTATGGTAAGAATAGGTTAGTCTGATCCCCTGGAATGTAGCCATTTGCAAAAACATTTGCTTGGCACTTTCTGATGTTGACTAGGTTTGCATAACCATTTTTTTTTATTTGAAAAGATGCCGGTTGCTGGTCCATGGATGCAGCCCTCTCGTCAAGAGTCTTCATTCTGCTCATCACCAATTAACAGGTGCTGAATGTAGCTCTGCTGAATTCTGGGGCTTCCCTTAAGCCTAGCTGCAGATGCCAAGTGAACAGACTCGAGTTCACATCAGTATCTCTCTGGTGGTGTCCATAGTGGAACTGTTATCCTGTGAAGCATTTGCACTAGGACCTTGAAAACCATGGGGCGAGAGAGGAAGGATATAGTGATCAGGGTGCCAAGCTGGGATGTACGAGTCCCAGCTTCACCTGCATGATGCAAGGTGAGGCACTTGGCTTCCCTTCCCCATCTGTTAACAGAGCAAATATCATGTTCTTCCTTCATGAGGTGTTACCAAGACAAATACCTTCAAGTTTTTGAGGTAGCTCAGATACAAGAGTAATGGGGCTGTGTAAGTACCTAGGATCAGGGGCTGGCAAACTTTTACCAATGGTGGGCTGAATTAATGCTAACACAGCTTGGTTTGAAGGCAGGCCACGCAGCCCGGCCACTGCCACCACTGATTCCCCTCACTGCCAAATCCTGCCGCCAACCTGTCTTGGCAGGCCAGCTAAAATTTCTTTGCAGCCCGGATCCGGCCTTCAAGACATAGGTTGCTGAGCTAAAGTTTTGGAAGATCTTCCTTGCTTTTCTTCTTTTTCATATCTTCTTTTTCTTTTTCTCATACTATCAGCCCCTCGCCCGGTGCACAAAGGTGAATGGGATGTTTTCTCGGTGCTGGGTTGCTCTCCTCTCTAAACGTATGTGCTGCTTGACAAGAAGCCGGGAGAGCATTTCCTGTCTGAACGGGAATCAGTAGGCGGCACTCGGTACAGTACATCCCTGCTCTTTGTTGTCTAATTCCTTCCTTTTTCTTGAGCTGCTGCGTGAAGCCACGTGGGCTGATCTCTGCAATATGCCGAGTGACGAGGGGGAAGCATGGATGACTCCAGCTGGCAAGCTTAAAACTTGAGAGAGTTCCCAGGATGCGTCTTTCAGTGCATCGTGAGCAGATAAAGTTTATAAAAAGAACAAGGCCTGGGGGCATGACTTACAGAGGAGCAGGGCATGGTT
>NW_005842046.1:279054-301443 GCF_000455745.1 Alligator sinensis
TTGACTCTGAAATAGCATCAGAGCAAGCCCCGAATTCCGAGTGAGGGACTTCGTTGGCAAGGAAGGTTCTCCAGTGTGTTTGGTTTCATGCCGTATTTGTGCAGAAGAGATCCTTCCACTCTTGCCTTTCCAAGCACACCTTCCTTGGCCTGCAAACAGGCAAGGGGATGATTCTGATGGCCCGTGTGAAGCATTTGAATGGAGCTTAAAAACAGGGCTCAGTCCAAGCCATTTTGGAGCAAAGCCCTGGGATGCAAGTGTTTCGTTCATGCCCTTGGCCAGTGTACACGTGAATATCTTCTTTTCATCTGGTACCCAGGTGCCGGCCTGTATTAAAGTCAGGGGTAAAAGAACAGGGTGAGTAGGCTCTGGCCCAACTTTGCCATAGAGTTGTTGTGCGCGTCTGGTCAGGAAGAATCTGCAGCCTCGGTTTTCTTCCTGTGTTTGGCAGCTGAGGCTTAACTCATTGGTGTTTTATGAAAGGCTTTGCAATCCTCAGATAGGAGCGGCTATAAATAAAGTAATATTGTTTTCAGTCAGCTTGTTCTCGGTCCGTTTCCAGGTGGCTGGTTTCCCACACCACAAAGAAGCCACCCCCTCCCCAGGGAGAGGAATTAGCACCTTTACTTACAGCCTCTGCGGAGAAGCCAAGGATTGCCTGGACCCTGGAGAATGACAGCTCTCTCCTAGTCTGAGCATTGTTTCCTCCAAACCGAGACTAAGGCTTGATGTAAAGGCAGTGTGGGGAAGCTGGCAGTACACTGTGTACAGACAGAGATGCTCATTTTCTAGCATCGAGACATAAACCCAGAAGCCTTTTCCAGCTCTGAGGGTATGAACAGAAAGAAAGGGTGAAAAGAAATTGGTGAGTTGCATAATATGCCAAGTGCCATCTTTTAACTTAGCAATAATTGACATCCCATCCTTTAATATATAATAATCTGTCAGCATCCCTCTCTTAAGTGTCCAGCCTAACCAAGGATTGGTCAGTTCTTCTTCTAGCTCTAGGTGATTGCATTTGTTAGACTTTTTGCATTTTGTAAACTTTTCAGGCTTTCCTTTGCTAGAGATCTGCACAGGAACTGGAGCAACATGTGCGTGCGTGTGGTGTAATTGCCTGGCAGGTCTCTCGAGTTGTGAATTTTACCATCGTCACTGTGGATGTGATGCTTGGAACAGCTTTTTCTGGGTGTATGATGAATTAGGCCATCTGTCTTGTAAGTCCTCCTCCTTTGCTGGCATGTTGCCACTGTCACACAGGAAGCCAAGGTCCAGGTCTGTGACCTTCACTGCCGCTGAAATAATAGCTCAGTCCTGAAGTGCCTATTGTAATTGTTTAGCATGCATCCATAAGTCTGATCTGGAACACAAAGCGAGTGTCCTTAATTTACAATAATTATGATAAGGCGATCGTATAACTTTCCTTCACATGTGCAGCCACTATTTAAACGGGCTCTTTGTTTAGAACTAAAATGTACAAGTGAGATGGTCTTTCAAACTGTAATGTGAATAGGACTTTCTTTTAATTTTGTTGAAAAGGATCCATAATATAAATGTTGTTAACACAGACAGGAATGCGTCGAGCTTGTGCCTGGGAATCTGAAAGTGAGAGGCAGCTGGGTGATGGGTATGGTTTGCTGGAAAAGAGCTAGAAAACCAAGGTAACCTTAAATAGCTAGATGCTTTCCCACTGACTGAAATTAAACTAGTGAGTCACCTGCAGAAGTGATGCCAGCCAAATCAGACTTGTACCTGTCTCTGTTTGCATCAATCAAAGTAGTACTGGCAACATGTGAACTGATCCAAAGCCCACTGACTTTTAATTAAGAGTCTTTCCATTGATTTCAGCAGACTTTGGATTAAGTTATTAAGTAAGAAACCTCCTGCAGATGGATAGCATAGCTGAAGACCAAGACATTGAAGGTCCTTGAGGGACCTTTGAAAAGCTGTTGTGCAAATTGCAGGATCTAGAGGATGAACGATTGACCAACACTGGGAGATTGTATTATTTAGCACTATCAGCGCTCAGCGCAGTAATGCATGTTTGCTGTCCCACAGAGAAAATAGTTTAGCAGTATTTTGAAACTTAAGTAGTCAAGAACGATGAGTCAGATATAAAAAATAAATGAGACTGTTTAAAACAAACCAAGTCACAAGCTTTTCTGAAGAGCAAATGCATTGGGTTAATTTTATTTCCTTTCTGTTTTTTAATCTTTTTCCAGTGTGCTCAGGCCACATTTTTAAAGTTTTTCTTTAGAAAAGCGAGGGCTAGCTTTAATGTTTAATGAATGCTTAAGACTCTCATGTAATTAAATGTTTCCTGCACCTGGGGCTCAAAGGACAGTGCCAAGTATCACGAGTAGGGACCTACCCAACTTGAGGAGGCAGGCAGCCAATTTTGCAGGCAAATCATGAGGCTGGCCACCATTTTCAAGGGCTAGTTGTAATAGTTTGTTTATTTAGACCAGCAATTAATTAGAGGCCCAATTGGGATAGTGGGGAGGGGGGGTTGTACATGTGTGTAAAGATGTCTGCAGGGGCTGCTGAAAGATCTGCACAGAGAGATGAGAAAGAAAGCAGGGAATTTTGCTTAAGTTGCATGCACTTTTTTTCCCCCCTTCCTCTCTCTTAATTGGATTGGTATTTTTAAATTAGCAAAATCAATGATTGGTTCTGCCTGTGCACTCTCTTGCTCAGAATTGTTGGTGCCAGAGATTGGCATCAATGAGAAAATGAAAGGTACCTTCTAATTCATATGAAAGTTCCTTCTTCATTTAGAAATCGGTTAAAGATTGAAGCAGTAAATGGATTAACTATATTATGGAAGAAAACTTGGAAATGTTGATGGCCTAGAGACTTCTGTTCCTTCTATTTCCATTCACAGCGGGAAAAGCATATTGCAATAAATGGGGGACTTATTTCATTTTAAAATTCCTTGGAAAAAAATGTTGTTTGTGGTCATGTTAACAAATGATTGTGCACATGTTGCTCTACTGCTAATGAGGGTGGAAGTTTTTTTGGTATCTATAGGTATGACAGTAATAAATCTCATCAAGAAACTGACTAGGAGATGCAAGCTGTACTTTTGGGGATACCTGGTCTTTTATTTTTTGCCTTGTACCCTGCCATTTTAAGACCTATGCTTGCAGGGAATTTAACAGATTGGACTTCTAGGTTAAAAATTACTCGAAACCCTTCAAACTGGAAGTTAATGCTGTGAGTAGTCCTGTCTTGGCAAGGAACCAAAAAAGCAAGCTATGCATCTCTCTTCCAGCTCTTTTTTTTTTAGCAAAGAGGTCTGACATGGTAGACCCCCTTGAGTTTTATTTTGTTCAGGTGTACTATATGACTCACTTACCACACGGTAAAAGAGGCTTTACTGCACATGCACAGTTACAATGGGACATTTGATTTGCAGAAAGACCTCACTCCCTTCTACCCCACAGCTGTCTTGGAGGGTTGGGGAAGAAGCTGAGCCTTGGCTCCTGTAACAGAAGTTGGGAAGATGGTTCCCATGGCACATCTAGGAGTCAGGTCAGAGTTCACATCTGGTGCTGTAACTGTCTGGGTGCTTTCCTTTACTGAACTCAGGCTCTTTGTTAATGGCAAGAAGTCTGATTTTTTGCAAGAACAATGATTCCTTATCCTAGCTTTCCTTATGCTAAATAACAAGAAGTTGCAAGCTTCTGGTCATAGTATATTAGAATGGCAACTGAGAGCTCCAGTCCTAGCTGTGGTAGGTGAAACATGAATATGTAGTCTCTGCCCTAAAGAGTTTACCATCTTAGGCCACATCCAGATTAGCGCGGACATGCACAGACCCATCTGCGGTGTTGCACATGGCATATGCAGGTGTTCCTCGCACTGCCACTTTGCAACATGGGGTGGGAGGTTGACTCCAGGAGATCCTGGGGTCAAAAAATCAAAAAAACCCTCTCCAAAAAAAGCGGGGCGGTACACGTGGTGGCAACCCATGCTGCCAGAGCCAAGCTCCAGCTGCCAGCCAGGCTACCGGTTGCAGAAGTGCCATGCTTGCAGCTCCCCGAGGCCCCCAGGAGCCCAGGTAAGGCTGCTGGGGCCAGCCCAGTTGCTGGCCCCAGCCTCTCCTACCCCACCCGGGGTAACCTGTTGCGCGTCAGAGTGCACATGGCATGCGTGTTTCCTGGGTGCAAGTAGCAGCACAAGGTGTGCTGCTGCTACTTGTCCCCAGGGGAAACAAATATCCATGCTCGTCTGGACGCAGCCTTCAGTTCTAAACCGTTTGTTCATACGAGCCCTGTATGAATGAAATCGTGTGTTCACATGGGCCAGATTGATCTCACTGCAGTGTAAAATCAGATGCAACAGGTGTCAGAAACAAATCAACAAACCTGGAGGGGAGGGGTTGAGAAATACAAAACATTTTTCACAGATCAGTGTTGAGATTACATGTGATCCCCTCGTATATCCTTGTGACAGAATCTATTTTACCTTAATGTTGAGTAAATCAATTGTCATAGAGGCTTATGTTTTGTTTCATACCTGCTTGAAAACGTCTTAAAAGACTTTTCTTTTTCCTATTTGATAGGTTTCTTGGGATGCTTAATTACAGTTCTACTCAAACCTATATACAAATCATACAAATTTAATGGTCTTCCCGGTATCAGGTTTTTTTTCCAACGTTTTGTAATGTGTCAGAAGTAATTCATATTACTGATTATTTAAAATATTAAGGATTATTTTAAAATATTTATTCTTAGGAAGATGATAAGTAATACATACCCCATTAGAAAAGAAAAATAGATGTACAAAGAAGTGAAGTGATCCAGAGCAAATATTTCTAAAGTGCTCGAGTCTCGTAGAAGCCTAAAGTCTCTGGCATTCAGTGGCACTTGGGTGCAGGTTTATGGGCTTCCCTTCTTGTTTCTTCTTTGGTCAAGTTTATTAAGCCAGCACCATCTGGGATTTCAGTGGTTTGCCACTCCCTTACTGGATGTCTTGAAAGATTTTTGGACAGGAGGCAGAGAAAGTATGTCTCTAATGGAGGAACAAGACGGGATGGGCTGTGTATTTTTGGAGGATTATCAGAGGCCTTAGACATGCTGTGAGACACGGGGCTGCAGGCCAAGTGCTTTCAACCCCTATGAGAGCAACAATCCATCAGAAATGTTGTCTTATCTATCTCACTGTGGATTTTGCAGAGAAAATGATTAAGGAAGGGAAAACAATGCCATATTCGGTCCCCATGCTTAGCAAATTGTGACTCGGAAGACTGGCTGGCTTCTGAACTCGCACAGATGTTTTGTAATTTAATCAACAACTCTCTCTCTCTTTTTAAAGCAAGACAAGACTTGCAGAGCTTCACACCATTCTGCAATAAAACATTTACAAGCTCCATAGTCTATAAATCATGCTGATTGATGGACTTCAACAAAAAGTACATACGGGATGGCTTGGGTTTTTTTACACCTTCCATCTCCTCCAAATAGAAAGGGAGGAAGGAGGATCTGGGGGACTACGGACCAGTCAACTTCACTTCAGTCACTGGAAGAATCATGGAGCAGGTCCTCAAGGAATGCATTTCTAAGCACTTGGAGGAGAAGGTGATTAGTAACAGTCAGCATGGCTTCACCAAAGGCAAGTCATACTTCACCAACCAGATTGCCTTCGATAAGATGACTGACTGGCTCTGTGGATGTGGGAAGAGCAGTGGACATGATGTACTTCGACTTTAGCAAGGCTTTTGATACGGTCTCCCACAACGTTCTCCCAGGCAAGCTAAGGAAGTATGGGTTGGATGAACAGACTGTAAGGTGGACCAAAAATTGGCTGGATCATTGGACTCAGAGGGTAATGATCAGGGATCCAGGTTTTCCATTTCCCATGGAAAAATGGAGAAAACCATGGATTTTTCCCCTTTGCTGAAGGAAAACATGGATTTCTCATTTTTCAAGGTCTTTTGGTCCATCCGAAAGATGCGCACAATGAAACTGTGGCATTGATCTATATGATTAGTTTTCTCCTGGACAAGACAAAAGATGTTTGGGATGCAAACATCTCCAGATGTTCAATCCCAAGCTGCCTCTTCCAATTTTTCATCCTAGTATAATCAGAGAGCTGTTGGACTTGAGATTACCTACAGATGTGGGGGAATCTCTGGCATTGGAAGTTTGTTAAAGTCAGGTTAGATATGGATGGTTTAGATGGTTATGATTCTGCCTTGAAAAGGGGGTTGATCTAAGTAACTCCTTGAAGTCCCTTCCAGCTCTGTTTTTTCTACACTTTGTATGCTGAATACCAGCAATCTCAAAATAATGAACCAAGTAGACTCAAGCAGATTCATGGATAGTCAGCTATAAACACAGCAGCATGCATCTTTGGGATTACATTTAAAATCTCCTCAAAGTAGCATGCTTCTGCAAGGTCATTCATCTCTTGAAATGGGCAAGGAGTTATAAGCATTTCATCCTTGTGGCTTGGTGTTGGCTGTTTCTGCTTCTGGGTGCATTTTAAGATGCTGGACTCGGCTCTTTGAGATACTGCTACAGTCCCACTATCCTAGCTTGGCAGCTACAATCAGTGTGTCTGTTCCTTTGAGATGAAGTTTCCAGGTCCAGCAGAGAGGCTTTCACGCTGAAGGTCTGCTTCCAGGGGTGTACTATATGTCCATGTTTCACTAGCATCAGGGTGCAGTGTAATGCTGTTTGGTCAAGAATTTAAGCCCCCTGTATTTTTAACCTGCAGGTTTTCTACATAGCCTGGAAAAAAATTAAGCTTTGCGACTTTGTGCATGTAAACTAATGTAAGATATGCAAATATGAACCTGACAGGAGCTGTTTTGTGGTTCCATTGAATGTATTGCCATCACTTTCTAAAGGCCTCATCCCATGGGGTGCTTATCACCCTTGAAAAATGTTCCTAACACTGTAATTCCAGACCTGAGGAAGAGGCTTACAGAGGAAGGGATGGGGAAGTGCCATAGAGTCATAGAAAGTTAGTGTTGGAAGGGACCTGGGGAGGTCACATCTAGTCCAACCCCTGCTCACAGCAGGACCAGCCCCAACTACATCATCCCAGCCAAGGCTTTGTCAAGCCAGGCCTTAAAAACCTACAAGGACTCGGATTCCACCGCCTCTCTGGGTAACTTGTTCCAGTGTTTTACTACCTTCCTGGTGAGAGAGGTTTTCCTAATATCCAACCTAAACTTCCCTTGCTGCAACTCGTGCCCATTGCTCCTTGAACTGCCATCTGCCACCACTGAGAACAGTCCAGCTCCATCTGCCATTGCTTGGGTCACTCAAGACTGGACTGTTAAGGGCAGGTGGGGGAAGTAGTGATACAATCTTTTGCACGATTGTCAATGGTGCCAGCAGATACCGTATTAGTACCTTGCTTTCTCTCTCACCATAACTTTTTCCCTAATTTTTTTTTTTTTTTAGAAAAATTCGTTTGGCCTGATAACTGCCAGATGTTCCTCCGAAACCATACAGAACCTTTCTGAGAGAAATTCACTCTCATTTTTGTCATTTATTCCAACACCAGTAAAATGGCCATGATATTCATAAAACACTAGATATATGCTAAGTAATATTGTGTTATGAGCAATTCCATTATTAGGCAACCTAACATTTACTGAGATTGGTTTAAGCCCTAGTTATACCCATTCAGTTTTTCTCTGCTGAAGCTACCAATTGTATAAAAAATAATTGGTGTCAAAGTACCGAGGTTGCATTTATAAACAGTTTATACAAAGAACAGCTCAGCAAATATTGGAGAAGTCTACTAACAGGGTCATAGCCAAGGCAAGTGGCAGAACCTTAATTCTGAGCTCTTTTACTTCTGTGCGGTTAAAACTTCATCCTTATTGCATTAATATTTTTTCATACCACCACAACATGCTATTTCTCTTGCTTGCTTGGGGTTTTCAGATGCCTGAACTCTGGCCTTGGAAAATTGCATTTTGATTTGTGTGGACAGTACTTGTTATTTAAAGTGACACCCTTTTAATCCCTGTGCACCATAATGAAAATTCAGTCCTAATCATCAAAGGAAAGTGTGCGCTAAGCTAGTGCATGTCGTGTGTATCCTGTTTCTTCACTGATGACCAAGAGAAAATAAATCCCAGCCAATGTCAATCTTCCTCTTATTTTTTGTTTAAATAGTCTGGGACAGGAAGAAGTGTTAAAATTACTCTGGGAAACCAGTGTAAATACTTGATATTCATACATATCAATACATATACATATATTAATGTTAATATATTAATATAGTATTGATATTTATAAAATACCAATTGTATTTTCAAAGCCAATTTTAAAAAATGTTGCCCCCCCCAATCTTTACGAACATCGTTAGAAAATTACAGGCATGATTCCTCTTTGCAGCACTTTAATTTTCTGCCCATGTGACTCCACTGAATTCAACAGGGTAGAATGGAGGGTTTACAGCTTGAGGTAGTAAATACCAAATTCGGTCCACAGCCCTGGATCGAGCACTCAGGCTCCCTGTGCAATGCATGGGGAGAGTTAAAAGCTTCAGGTTAGGATTCAAACAAGCTAGGATGGTGTTTGGAGAAGCAGAGGAAACACTGAAATGAGGGCTGTCCAGGACTTAAGTGCTCTCATCTCTACTTGGGTTTTGTAACTCTAAACTCTGTCCTGATGTTCAGCGTCTCATTTGTTTCTATCAGAGAGCACAAAGGAGGGGGCATGCCTTTCTTGTAAAACATAGCTGGAGAGGGAAGTAGTGGAAGTGCTGCTTCTCCTCTTTAAACACAGTCACTCGTGGTTAAGATCTGGGAGATCTGTGTTTAGTTCCTTGCTCTGCCAGATGGGGTTCAAGCCCCCCATCTTCCATCTCCCAAGGGAGTAGTCTAACCTTCCTGTTGAGACTGTACACATTGCATGGCATAATTAAGGATTAATTGGGAAAGAGAATACAAGAGAGCTTGACTATAGCGATTAGGGCATGCATCTGGGAGCAGGAGGGAACCCTGGCTGTGCTGGTCTCTGCTTCCCAGGTTGTGTATGTATTTATTCAATAATTGCTTATTGTGCAATAGAAGTGGGTATTTGATCAAATTAAAGTCAACCATTAAATTATCTAAAGCAATTTTATAAACTGAGAGCCTTTCAAAGCAGAAAGAGAGTGATCCGGTGAGTTCACACAACAGTGTCCAACACAAGGGCTCTGTTCAAACTGAAGTTACTCAGTGCAAACATAAAACAAGCAACAACTTATATTTAACCCAGGGCACTCACTGTGCAGACTGTTACTGAGATAATTTAATAACATTTTAAAAGTGAGGATTAGACACTTCTCATAAAAACAGTATCTGCAGTCATACTAGCTGCAATAAAGTTTCCAGGGCTATCAATTCTCATGTTTCAGAGCATAAACTAATCACTGGCTGGAATAATAATGAAGCGGATTCCTCAGTGGAGCAACACAGCAATGATAAAGCACACCACACAATCATGTCCTAAATGCCCTTAGCCAGCCGGACCTTCTCTTGGTGCTGCCCCATAGATATATATACACATCCTGTCTGTCCCCTGGAAGTAACTCAACCCTCTTTACAATGCATTTAATTAGCTCCCTCAGGGGACTGCGTCCATGTGTCAGCTGGGACCTCTGCAGAGTGTTAATCCCACTCCCCGCAGCTCCTCTGAGTGTTTTTCTGTCTGAGCCTGGTCTCAGCTTTGGTGTCCTGCTGGGCTGGGCATCCTCCAGGGAACACCCATAGCTGTCTTGATCCATCCCAAGCACCAGGTGCTTTGGGGACAGGTTTTACAGGCTATGGGGGCTGGTCGGGGGAAGAATAAAAACTGTTCTCTCTCATAGGCATTAAAATACATCCAATAGTCTGTATAGGATTGCCCTTTGCACCGCCAGCAGGTACCAGCTCCAACTGTCTGGCTTATGCTTCTAGCAAAGACTGAGTAGGCTTACTCATGCAGTGACTCCCCCTGGTAGGGGGGGTACCCTCGACTGTGTCCCCGACATCAGGCGCTACCTTCTTCGTGTCCCAGCTCCAAAGTACAGAAATGCTTGATTTTCTCAATGGAACTGTTGCACGGTTGTTGCTATTCTAACATGGGCCTCACAACCTAGTTTATGTCATCTTGCTCCTAGGAACACCTGAACCATTTTTGCTGAAGTTTTAAAAAAATGTCAGCATCAGGCACAGGCTGGGTGAAGAGCTGAATTTCAATTCAGCGACCAGATTTGGTGAATGGGGGAAGGCTCCAGTTAGGTCAGCCCCAGTTCTTTTTTAGCATATTCAACAAACTGAACGGATTTGATTCAAGCTCAACTATTTGTTGGGACCCAGCAAACCTGAGGGAACTTGAACCTGACTTAACTGCTGGGCTCTAGGTAGGGATAAGGAAGCATTTGGAAATGTCAGCCTGCCTGAAGAAGTAGCATTTAGCCAATTAACAATTTGCTTATAAAATATTGTCAGTCCTAGCAGGCATCTAGTATGTAACATTTCAGCTCGGAAGAAGAAATAAGTTCTTGTAATGGAAAGCATGAGGCAGTATCAAATATAGTTTTCTAGCTTTGCTTATATTAATTAGTTCCCTATTGGGAGAGCAGAAGTGAAAAGATCTTGCTGACAAAAAAGAAAATCCAGAAATTGTTCCTAAATTTTTTGGATTGTTGCTATATCTATGTGCCTAACTCTAGATGTGTATATTTATTTAAAAAAAAAAAGAGGAAGAAGAGACAAATCCCACCATATTAATACATGATTTCCTTAGCTACCTATATGCAGTCAGACTGAAACCTCTCTCCTGAGGGAGCTAAGCACTATGGTAGTTTAAAAGAGGTTTCCATGCCTAAAATGAATGCTGCATCTGTTTGGTCCATGTAAGGTCTTATGACCTATTCTAAATTTGAAATTAATGACATGGAATTATTATTTTTTAAGTAAATTTAAGAACTTTTCCTTTTGGAACACTGCCACGATTTGACATTGACATCTAAAATTAAATTAGTTTTGTGGCTTCTACTCTGTGGATGTGTCTACACTTTGCCTTACGATGACGTTGCTACTGCACCGTGCTTTAATACTTCCTTGAAGTACTATAGCACGATGCAGTAACCGCCCATACTGCGCCATATGTGCTGTGCAGTTATTTTTAGTAGCTACTTTGCCATAGCAGTGTGCTAATATGATATGATATATATATTCCAAGCATCCAAAAATGTGTATAGACAGATATAGCTATATCAAGATATATCTAGATAAGATATATAGATGTATATATGTGTATATCTATACACATTTTTGGGTGCTTGGTAGGTAGCAATAATCAGAAATAGCCCAAATAAATGCACCATGAATGTTGTGTGGCTTTTTAAGACACTTCTTGCAGCCCTGAATAACTAGCCACATTCCTAGTGTCATGACCCAATGATTTTGTGTGTGCTTCGGCACTGCAGAATTATTTCCCGCCACATGGAGCTTTCTTTGCACGGTGCAATTCTCAACTGCAGAGAGAAAAAACCCGGTGCAAAGGAGTTCCCGCTACCTGTATGTAAATTTGTTCCCCATTACTGGCTGTTTCTAAATTATTCCCACGTGGCGGCTAGCGATTGGCTTGCTAGCCATATAAGAGGCTTGAGCGGTTTCCGCCCAAGTTGGAGATTTCTGAGAATCTCAGAAGGATCCTGAGAACCCCAATTCCGACAATTCCGGGAGAAATCTGAGAGAATTCCGGCAAGGAGTCCACGATTAACTCGTGGATTTCTACGTATATCTCGGACCAAATGATGGTTTGATCAGCCATCAAGAATCTCTGCCCGTCACCGGACGATCCCTGACGTACCCCTGCCCTGCGCGCTCGTTGAGAGTCACAGCACGGACTCTCGTATCGGTTCAGAGAGCTCTCATTGTTCGAGTTTTCTTCTTTTCTTCTATCTACAACTGTAACCAAGCAAGTTTTCCTGCCTGCACCGCGACCATCTACGGTGTAAGTAAAATAACCTTTAATCAACCTCTACGCATCAGTGCCTAATTCTAGTCTGCCATGCCTGCTTCCCCGGCCCACGTGCCCGGGCTGCTGGCCACAGCCCCTCGGCCTCGACACCTAGCACTGACCAATTTTAGGAATCAAGTGGGAAAGGGGGTGGGTTAACATCAGAGCAAGTAACCTAGTTTTGAGTCCAATGAATCGGCAGGAAACTTTCCACCCCCTATTTTGTGTCCTGTAAGACCTCCCTGATTCTTATCATGCCGTCTCAGTTTCTGCTGTTCACGTCCATGTGGTGATCCCATAATTTGTCCTATTCCTTGGATGTCTCTAGTGCATTTTAACCCTTGCGGCGGTGGGATACTGACAGTCCTCATCCCCCTGCTTTACCTGTGGGTGATTAGGGTGTCTTTGGGCAGTGTACCATGTCATTATGCAGCAGGGATGATAGTGTAGTTTTGGGAATAGGTTAGACAAGGATTTATATGGGATGGTTTGAAGAGGGATGATCCTGTCTTGAAGGGATTAGATGACCTCTGGAGGTCCCTTTCAGCCCTTCTTTTCTATGATTCTTGGAAAGGAAAAAGAATAACGAGATGGGGTGTATGTAGCTATATTCTAGAGAATTGCTATTATCTACACCCCTACTCCCAGGGCTAAACCACCTCCCCAAAGAGGCACTCAATCATATCCTCCAAACCAGGGAGTGCAGCCTGGGATAAGTAAGAGACAAGAGAAGAGAAGCTGGTCTGTAGTGTATTCTCTTTATTCTCCTCAGATGAACCAGTGAACCCTTCTGTATCTGCTTCTGCCTCAATAGATGATTTTTAGGTATTCCAAAACCCCATTCAAGGTATGGCAGAGAGCCTCAAGGTGCCCCTGGAAGTGGTCCAGGTGAGACCATATAAATTCATGAACATTTTACACTCTTCCTTAACCAGCAGACTTGTGTCCATGAAAAAATGATAGAACCGGCAAGAGTCTTGTGGCACATAACAACATTCATATCAGACCTGTCAAAATGAGCTGCCAGCAGGTAGTACCTTTTGTTTCCGGGCACTGTGATATTTTTATGCCCATCAAGTATTGAGCTTGCTTGTTGTAGCTGCTGTCCAGATGAAGTCCAAATAACAGGGACCTCCTGAAAGAAGTCATTTTGGGAGAGAAAGAGCCGAGGAAATTAGACTTCTTTGGGCAGGTGGTATATTCATCAGCCAGACTCTGAATGTGGGTAGTTAATCATCAGGTTTTCTGCTCTAAGTTAGGCTGTGATAAATTGTATCGCTTTGAAGACAAGCTCCCCCCAAAATATCAGAAAGGTATGAAGACCATAATGGCACGTTTCCCTAAACTGGCTTTGCCTGATGCAGCAGTGCATGTGTATGCACATCTGTGGCAATGAGAAGGTCTTCCTAGTTCCCATTCTGGGGGTCTCTAAGGGAGGGGCACGCAAAAATCAGTGACCTGCCATTTACTGGGAGTGAACTTAACTCTTGTGTGAGTAAGATCCTCCATTCCTTAAAGATCTGGAGACAACTCTGTTCTTTGGGCCTCTGGGGTTTAGCCTTAAAAGAGGAAGTAGCACATTTAGCAGTCTCTCTTTACACAGAACCCCCTTGGCCCAAAACTACCATTACCCCAAGACAACGTTGGAGCTGTCAAAGACCTCTGAGAGAGGCACAATGGGATCTGATCTGCGATCCTAACCATCTTACCTCCTGCCATGCCAGTGTGTACAGCAAGAGGCACAACTGTGGGATTGGGGATCAGATCCCAATCGCACCAGTGCAAGGGAGGACTGGGATCATGGTCATGTCTTGCTAGATAACGAGAAAATCCATACACAGACATAATGAAGGTGATGGGTTAGATTCCAGTCAGGAATAGTTCTGCAGGGAAGACAATAGACTAGGTTATAGCAAACCTCACCAAATAGCTTCAGGTCTATCCAAAATCATCACTCAAGGTATAACTCAGCCTTTTATAACGCATGGTTTTGATGCATCTATGTAACCCAATCTACCAGATCGTGTGGAGGGTAGTATCTACCCAACAGATGCTGCAGGAACCTTGGCATAGTCCTAAAAACGTCTCTCCGCGACTCTACCTGCTGGGAAACTGATGATCGACATCTCTGTTCAGGGATGGCACAGAGGTCCCCTCAAGAAGTTTGGCTTCTTCACACACATTTCCTGGAGCTCAGAGCCCTTTGCCTAGCATGCAAAGCATCTCTGCCTCTTCCCCAGGGATCCCTGATACAAGTGCTGACAGGTAACACCACAGCTGTGCATTATGTCAGCAGATAAGAAGGAGCGAGATCATCCCTGGTCTATCAGGAAGCCATGCGGCTCTGAAGCTGGCACTTTTCAAATCAGATCATGCTAGTAGCTCTGGACCTTCTTGGCCATCAGAACACCTCAGTGCAACAACGCAGCAGACAGTTGTCAGATGATCACAAGTGGTCTGTCAACGATTGAGTCCCGCAGAACATCTTTCACAAGAAGAGCAAGTGTCAGACATTTTGTTCCAGAGAAGGTTGCATTCTAGCACCTGGATAGAAGCTTTTTTCCTCCCTTGAATATTAGGACCAATGTCTGCCTTTCCACCAATTCTCGTTATATGGAGAGCTCCATAGGGATCACCAGGTTCAATAAATCGCCATGCATACGGAATGAGAAGAACCACAGATTTTAATTGTACAACCTCTGCAGACCCTGTCTGGCTCTGATCAACTGACTGTCAGCTATTGCTTAATTAGCTAGCTGCTGCCGGTGGGACCATCTCCCAATTCCCAACTCTTCTAAATGAGGGAATGTCTCTAAAGTATAACTTACATCACTACAAGCTCTGAAGAAATGGAGGCAGGATGTGGGTTTGATGCTTATGCAGTCTGGGCCAAGTGGTTCTGGTATTTGGACCCGATGAATCCCTCAGTACAGCCAACAACTACTCTGCCTGGCATAGCCTAGCAGAACAATAGTTCTCCACCCGGCATTGTTATTTCTGACCGTCTTCATCTTAGCTGGATGATGTCCATCAGAAACAAGCTGTTTGGCTGAAGTTCAGAACAGTCTACTCCACAACAGAAAAAACTCAGACAGCCTGACTTTTAAAGCTAAGTGGAAGAGTGGTGGGTATCCATGCACCAACTGTCTTCCTTAGCCCACATATCAGCAGTACTGGACTCTACTTGTCTGTAAACAGTCAAGACTTTCTGTCAGCTCTGAGGGAGTCCACTTGGTAGAAATACCTGTGCATCATACTACTATCTGGGGCTGTGATGTCTTATCCTGTGGCAAGATGGGGTAGTAAAGGTAAAGCACTGGAACAGGCTACTCAGGGAAGTTGTGGACTCTCCATCCCTGGAGGTTTTCAAGATCTGAGCAGACAAAGCCTTGGGTGGGATGATGTAGTTGGGGCTGGTCCTGCTTTGAGCAGGGGGTTGGACTAGATGTCCTGAGGTCCCTTCCTACCCTAATTTTCTATTCCCCAAGAGCCTTATTTGTGTTTTTTCTTTGGTTTAGGGACCCTATCCCCTTGGGACCTCAGGTCCACCATGTTGAACCTTAGCAACTTGTTTCCTTTACTATTTTTGGATGAAGGTTGCCTGTTACATAGCCATTATATCATTCAAATAGCAGGAGACATTCAGTCTGTTGTGAAGAGTCTTCTTTACAAGGTGCTTTTGAGTGAGACGCACTCTCAGATTTCACACCAGTTTCCTACCCTAGGTTACTAGGTTTCCATGTTTATCTCCAAGTTTTCTCCCCAGGAGAAGCCAAACTTCATATACTTTAGGACAGTGTAAGGCCACTGTTCTTCTACAATGGCAAGCCACTTGGACATACATCTAGACTAGTTATGAACTTTACAGAGCAGTTTAGGGTCAGACATTATGCTCTCAGAGGTTACCCAAGTGACTCTCCAATTTCATAAAAACATGTATTAGCTAGATTAGATTCACCCAGCCATATTAGATTCATGCCGCTGGCTCAGGCTGCCTCTGCTGCCCATTTAAAGAATATTTCTGTTTTTGAAGTCTATTGGGTAGCTATGAGGAGCTCAGTCCATAATTTTGCAAAAAATCTACAAGCCTTGTCTACATGGATTTTATAACTGGACCTTTTTCCCTGCAACAGTGATATCTTGCTGCTGGTGAAGGAGCTGAGAGATGGCTGTGTTTCCTCTATATTTTGTGCCCTAGCCTGAGTGGGGGACACAAGGACATCTAGGGCACAGACATGGTCCCAGTAGATATTACTGGCCCAAGGAATCTAATCTGGTATGGAGAGGGTGCGTGCGTGCCAAGCATGGAATCTATGCAGGACAGCACATCTCAAAGAATCGCAGTTACAACTTGGTAAATAACCCTTTTTTCCTGAAAAGGAACCAAAGTCTCTGTTTCTGTGCCTGCAACTTTTTACAAGAGATTTTAGGAGGGGGAAATAAGTGTACATTTTTCAAAGTGAAAGGGGAATTTATTTAGGGATAATTGAATTACCCGAGCTGAAACATGGCCAACTTCCTTATACTGAAATAATTGTTTTGCCTCATTAATAAGGAACTGACTGTGAAAGCCTAGGGATCTGCTGTATCCTTGCTGTTAGATATGGCCAGCTAAACAGTGCACATGTTCTAGAAATGCTTCCAGGGCTTTAGTGAGATCTTTAAAAAAAATTAGTCCTTTTAGGTGAAGTTCAAAGAGGTCATTTTACCTACTGAAGTCTCCTGTACTTGCCAGCCTGTGTCCTTAACGTTCATCTCCATTAAATGGCAGTTTGCTGTTTCACAAAAAGCAGTACTCTTAATGAGTACTGAAATTAGTAAGGATTACACTGTGCCATCAGCTATGTATATGTTTAAGAAAGTTGTGTGCATGTATCTGAAAACAGAATTTGACTGTGGATGTTTGAAAAGTAAGCTTTTGAATGAGGGAAAATGTTGTTGTAGATTATGCAAAATTAGAAAAATCACAAAAACTTCCTAGTATTAGTGTATTTAATTGAAGTAACAGTCATATAAAAGTAAAGAGCCACTCTGAGTTCAAACCCCTAATTGTGATTGCTTATGAGGGAGTAAAAACTCAATCTGAATATAATGTTTATTTTGTGAACTTAAAAGAATTTTAAAATGATTTTAAAGATTCCCCTCCATCCCTGGGGTAGTGAACAATGAGAAACAGTACTGAAAAGCATTTAAAATGAACAAGCTTAGCTGTGCTGCTCTCTAAACTGAGTCAAATGCAAAGATGAACAAAATGAAAACCAAGGGTGAGTTTCAATCTACCACTTTCGTTAATCGAGGATGTTGTCAGCAGTACAAAGAAGGGAAACTTTAAAACTGTGTTTCTTATTGTGTCCCTTCTGAAAGTCACCCCAAATCCAGTTTTACTATATCCTATCCTGCTTTATTCCTTTCCTTTTCGTTTTTAAGTAAGAGACTAATGTAGCTAAGTGAGTGAACATTTGCCATTTCTGAAACTGGAAAGGAGCATGACACAAGCCATTAATGACATAAGCCAGTATTTTAGGATCAAACAGCATGTGTAAACATCCTAGGTATGATCGGGTGCACATTCCAGTCTTTTCTAAACTTACAGTACGTGGACTGAGGATTATACTGTCACCAGTTTCAGGTGCTGGGGGTGGGGGAGGGATATGATAATATTATCATTTCACAGTAAATGCAAAAGGCAATATTAATTGTTCATCACAGGCACCAGACAGTTATAGTATTTGCCTTCAATCACATGACTCAGATTCCAGTATTTTGGAAACTTTCCACTGTCACATAATGATGACTCTGAACTTGAGTGCCTGATAGCTTTGTCTCCATTCAATATTTTTTCCCATCCTTGCAATTCTTGATATGTATGAATCTCAGTGACACTTGACCATCATATTTAGGTTTTGATCCAGCTCTGAGCTTTATCTTTTTCCTTCCACCCCTTTGAAACAATGCCCTTTTTCTTTAAGCCTCATTTGGAAATGTCATTTGCTGCCTATAGAGTGATTGTTCTGCTTCCAGCATTAAGCCTAATTATTTCAAAATGATGTTATTTCCATAGGCTACCTACAGCTGTGTAGACCAGTATCTTTTCAGGCATTAGTGGCCTCCTGCATTTTCCCATTAGTTCTTCAAGGAAACTTTTTCTGATTTGTAGTTTGGATTTAGAGGCGATGCTAAGGGGCTTATCCTTTTGTTCACATATAATCTGCAAATCTGCTCATACAGCTAGCTGTTAGATTTCTGCTGTTTCCATATGACCCGGTAAAATGAATTACAGCTTCAAAGGAATGGTAATGGACCAAAGAAGTAGCACAGGTGCAGCTTAGGACCAGCAACAAAAAGATTTAATGCAGATTCTTGCTTCTGGCAGTTGTGGCCACCTGTTCCCACTCACATCCAGTACAAACATACTTGTAGAAGAACAAGTGAAAAGCCATTCTGCCTGAGATTATTTTCAGGAGAAGCTGATAATGAATGCTTAAGTAAGTGTGATGATTTATTCAGCAGCAGGTCTTGCACGCTTCTACTTAAGACCTTGGCTTCTCCATCTCAACGGCCCTTAGGAGGAACAACAAATGGACAAATTCAGCAGGATCCGGGGACAAGAGCGAGATACATTTATGGGCCTCAGGAGGAAGTGATGCTATCTAGAGGCTCTAAGGAAGTATTTTTTTCTTTGTCTGAAGTTCATGGTGTGCTTTGCTGCACTGTATTTTCGAGCAGGGCAACAAAAACACCTGTCTTTCTCCAGCAGCTTTGGGAATGCCAGAGCTTTTTCCACAGGTGACGCACAGCCACCGTCTTCCATTCCTGCAATTTGATTACATTTTAAAATTTGTGTTATCGTGACTTAAGAGCAGTCTTATTTTTACAAAATCATGTTTAAACATTAATAATGATCTCAGCACTGTTTTCTAATGCCACATAAAGTACTGCGAAACATGTTATGCACCGTAATGAAAGATTCAGTGCTTTGTGGATATTGGTGATATTATCCGTTTTGCGCATGATTACATTTAGGTAAGAGGCGAGCCAGGCATGAACCAAAGAAAGGCCTTGCCCAAGCCATACACACACGTACTTTGGCATAATCTTTTTATTCTTAGATCTGTTTCTTTGCTGATGCTATGTAGTGTCTATAGTTAATTGAGGTCTTAAGGCAGTGAAGCTATTGCTATTTTTGCTATTTGACGCTGTACTAGGGACAGAATATCCTGTGTGTGCCTGCCTCGCTCGCTTTCTGTGCCTTACTGCCTCTTTTTGTTTTCTACTACCGTCCATCCAGTATCCCATCCTTCACAAGACAGAGTTTATTCTAAGATCACCCAAATGGCTGTAATTTCCGTTGGCTGGAGTGGTTGTGTCTAGTTTACACCAATATAAATGAGAGCAGAAGCTAGCTCCATGCCTCAGTTTATATATACACACTCAGACTTGCATACCTTGGATAGCAAAACAAAGATCTCCTAAAGTCTTTTAAAATAGAAGGCATCTATATTGTCAGATTAACATTTAAGAGTTGTTTCTACATGGGATGCTTCTGCATTACATAACTTTCATGGATTAGATTCTTCAATTAAAGAGAGTGCATTTCTAAAAGCACAGGGATATTTGTGAGCAAAAAAGAAATTCTGAGATATTTACAATACATTAAAAACACTGACACATCTAAGCCGGTTGTTGAAAACTGAGGACAGCATGGAAGTATGCACAGTGGACTACTCTAGCACAAATAAACTGTCATGATTTTTCTACAAGTATAAGAAATACATATCTATTTAGAATGCGAGGAAAGCTAGAGTTCCTTGTCTAGGAAATCTTCTGAGCCTGTTAATTACTAGTACAAGATATCTAGTGTGCAACCATAAAACTGTGGCTTTTGGATCATCAGTGATTCTTGCCTTTTTTCCTCTTTTATGGTATTGCTTTAGGAATACAGCCAGGTCTGGAGAGGAGACTATCTTTTCTGGTCCGTTGGATGAAAAGGCATCAGGAAAATCGGTAAGGAGTGTGCACTCGTAAGTCGCAATATAGCATCATTCGTTTTCAGCTAGCCAACTTGATCAAGTATCCCACAGATCAAGGCAGTCACAAATTAGGTAGGTTTTTAGATAAAGCGGTGATTAGCTTGGAAAGGACAATATTTCAAACAACTGGGGTAGGGCAAGTAAAACTGTGACAAGCTAGGCATGAAGAAATGAGCAGGGGAAGAAGAACGCTTGCAAGATAGGGAAGGTATAGGAATTGTAGCTGTGAGTTTCAAAGAGAGGGTAGAGCAAGCTATAGAGAGTTAACAAATAGAAAATGACTCAGAATACAGAGTTGTGTGTGTGTGATGATTTATGTGTGTATATATGTGTGTGTATACACGTATGCACACACACGCTGCAAACCTCAAATGCAGTATTGCAATTTATTTGCTGTTCAAATTAAAAAAAAAAAATCTTACTGTTTATCTTACCACTTAAACAGGTGACACAGACAGACTGTGTGCAGGTGACCTAGTCACAAAGCCGAAGACCATATAATAAGGCACAAGTATGCATTAGTTTCACAATTATGTTTTCAGTCTTCTTACAGAGCAATGAGCAGTGGTCCTTTCATTTTCCTGATTAAATATTGCCATGAAATTGTCTTTATTTTTTAAACAGAGATATAATTGCAGGTGCTTTTGTTGCCCTCAAAATAAGGACAAATTCCATGTAGGGCCTTTTTTTTCCCCATCAAAGAAAATGGTGAAAGTTTGAAACTTTTAAACTAAACTGAAGAAAGTATAGCTTATGTTCACTAAGGCTGTCCCGTTCTCTCCATTGCACTATACTCCCTGATTTCTCCACGTCCACCTGCTGCCTCATGTTTTTTTGTGTGTGTATACCTCCTAACACAATGTTGTTCCACCTAGTGTGCTGAGGCACTATGATGAAACAAATAATAAATAATTGCAAGGAGCAGTTCTTCCTTGGTAAAAGAAAGGACGTGATGCCCCAATTTCTATTGTGTAATATGTATATAAGACACAGCATGGGCTGTTTTTCATTTTTGTAGTTCCTTTAGTGTGATGATGTTTTTAAGGGCATTGCATAAACTGAAATACAGCACGCTTACACCTACCGTGCACTTGCTCTAGTTGCATACGCCGCTGCAGGTGAATGCCCCATAGGCATAAAGTGCAACCATATCCATTTTTTCCAGCCACTCATGCTGCTGGGAGTATTTTACAGGCACGTTTCAGTCTTGCAGACAGGCAAACAATTATACCACGTGCAAGGCGGCGTAGAATAAGAGACCCAATTCTTTTGCAGGAAAGAGGCGGCAACACTCAATGCCCATGTTTTGTACCAAACTTTTCAGATAATAAGTTTGGGCTGGACTAGACCCCTGCCTTTCCTATTCCTTCATGACACGCTGTACAGCAGAAACCACGCAGGGGTGTCTTAACTAGTAATCAGGGGTCTTTGGGTGAATCTATTAGACCAACTTAAATAGCTCGGAAACATTTTTTAGCACAGTTTCGGGTTTAGAGCAGCCATCGCTCATTAGTTGTGTTTATTGAGGAGTGATAAAATACCTGCCCCATCTTGAAGCAAAAACGATACCTCGCCCCATCCTCCTTTTTTAGCTCTCTGAACTGAAACGCGGCGTCATCGCAAAATTACCGCTACGCACGCCCTGATCTTGCCGACCTTTAGACGCGTGTGTAAGTACCTGCCGCGCTGTATTTTGTACGACTGCTTAAGCCCTGAGGCCTACGGGGCGTGTGTTTTAGGGATGACTACGTAACGCACGCGTGGCATTGGGGAAGCGATACAACCGCTGGCTCAGGCAGAGTCTTATCTGGTCATCAAATGCCACAACTGATGTCTCCCAAAGCGTTATTAATAATTGTAGCCCGTGCCGGGGTGGAAATGAGTCCTGCCCGCCCGCCTGCCCTTCCCCTTCTCTGTCGGGCGTCGTGAGGGATGAACGCCGGCGGGAAGTTTCCAGCGCAATCCTACGAAACACGACTCGTGCGAGCTCTTCCACGACGCCCACCCAAGGATGCTTGTGCCCGAAAGCTTGCCCTGAAGCACGGGGGGGGGGGGGGGTTGGGCCAAAAAAAAAATCGGGTTGATAGCAGCAGGGGGCGCGTCCCGGCTGCCACTGCGGCTGGCGGGTGTAACGTGCGTCAGGCCGACGTGGAGATGTACGCGAGGTGTGCACGCACAGACGTGCGGCTGGGACACACTAGTCCTCATTGTCATACGTGTTCATAGTGATACTCACAGCACGTGTTCGTTTCCTTCCTCTCCCCGTTGGGGTCGGGCCGGTCGGGGCGAGGACGGCTCCCCTCAGGCCGGAGAGCAGCCCCCATTGCCGGTCCCGCGCGGCCCTGAGGAGACCGTTGGGGGGTGGGGTGGGGGAGGGGTGGCCCCCGCCCCATTGG